>NW_024070205.1:69299221-69372501 GCF_014754425.2 Oryx dammah | reverse complement strand
GTGTGTGTGTGAGTGTGTGTGTGTGTGTGAGTGTGTGTGTGTGTGTGTGTGTAAAGGGCTTCCCTGGTGGTTCAGTGGTAAAAAATCCACCTGTCAATGCAGGAGATATGGGTTTAATCCCTGGGTCAAGAAGATCCTCTGGAGAAGGAAATGACTACCCACTTCAGCACTCTTGCCTGGGAAATCCCATGGACAGAGGAGACTGATGGGCTACAGTCCATGGGGTCACAAAGAGTTGGACACAATTTAGAGACTAAACAACAGTAACAATATATATGTACCTATTCTTTTCCATATTCTTTTTCAAGATGGTTTATCACAAGATACTGAACCTAGTTCCCTGTGCTATACAGCAGGATCTTGCTGTTTTCTCACTCTATAATCTAATATAATAGCTTGCATGTGCTAATCCCAAACCCCCAACATCTATTATTGATGAAGCTGCATGACATATATCCTTTTAAGTCAGTATCTCTGTTTATATAACATGAGATATAAAATTTTGTTTTTCCTTCTATAGTTAGAAATTATATTTTCGGAGAAAATAATTGACTCAGACTTCTTTATGAAAGTTGATAATTGTCTCTAAAGTCCTGTACATTCTTTCTCTAAACTATACCAGATACTAGAACCCTATTATTGGGGAATGCTTCAGTTAAAAAAAAAATAGTTGAAAGGAAATTGCTTTATGAGAATAATCACGTAAATTAATAATATGGGATGTTTATGTGTATTCAGAAAGGAAGAAAACAATCACATTTATGTCCATATTATACTCTGTGCTTTGGAAAGGTAATCCAGTTGCTAAGAATTCAACAGCCCTTATAACATTAAAAGGAAATGTTCCTGCAATTACTGACTTTATAGCATTTAGTTTTTTCCTGAGGGAAGATCAATAAAGGGATAAAGGAAATATACTTTTAACTCTATTGGCTTTAATATGAACATTTTGTTTACGTTAATTGCTAATACTGTTTAAACATACATCTCTTTTATCTTAAAGCACTGTTATCCACATACTATTCTTGATCAAATAATAGATTGATTCCATTTAATAGTCTTCAACAGGCTAATAAGTAAACAATAAATTGTTATTTTTTTGATCTTCCAGTCTTCCCTCACAAATGTCTTCTTCTGTGGCTATATATATAGATTATACTTTCTTCTACTGACAACATGTTTCAATATAAAGATTTATACCCATCATTCTCCTTGCTCAATAGTTGATTGATCAATGATTGATTGATTGGGTTGATTTCTCTCTGTTAATATATGAAAGGTTATTAGCTCTGCTCCATTTTTACCTCCATCACATGTGTTCTGAGGGGTGCATCTGCCACTCACTGCCTAATCCATCTCACTCTCTGAGCCAGTGAGATGCTGATTCAAGCACATTGCACTTGCAAAAGAACAGGGATGAAAGTGGTTTGAAATCACTTACCTGCCCATTTATCAGTCACATTTTCTTTGTAATACCCCCAGCATTACCTTAGGATACTGTTGTCTACACATTCTGTTTAAACAGAATGCTTTATCCTCACAGAGCACCTTAGAAACAAAAAGCCGAGAGAAGGAAAGGGTTTGCAGGCTATAAAGGAATAAGGCAGGAGGAACAAAGCCAGGCAGAAAGTGTTAGCTTTCTTATAGGTCCAATATGTTGTAACTTGCCCACACTCTAGTTTTACCTTACCCTTTCTTTTCACTTTGGAACAAAGTTACTAGAATATGTTGTTTAGTGTCTAACAAGTTGACTGGATCACCTCAGGAACACTCAGGTTTGTGCTTCCTCTTTCAATCATTGGCTAGATCCGACTAACCTCCCATCCGACCTCCCTAAATTTGATATCAACAGAATCTGAAGAGGAACCACATTTATTTGCTGTCACTCTGCTTGATCTTAGACTCTGATCACCAGACTGACTTCAGGAGTCTAAACTGAGACTCCATCTCCTCCACTTCCTGTCAGTGTGTGGATACAGCTCCCATGCCTGATTTGGTTTGGATATTCTATTTTCAGGCTAACATAGATTGGCATACTCTATCACAAATCCACTTTGTCAGCCATGGAGCTTAACGTAAGACTCAGTTCTCAAGCCCAGCAAGTCCACTATGCCAACTTAAGAGCTCTGACTTAGGAGTACTAAGGCCCTGCAGTATGAGATTAATAAACTGTGGTAAAATGCACTTGAAAATCTTGGAATCTCAGGTTTCCTACACTCACAGAATTTTCAGAAGTGGTCCACTCCTCTGTCTTTCCAACAGTATGCCTTCCCTCCTGGCCATAAAATTCATAGCCAGGGTTGCCACTACATAACCTGGTGAAGCAAAGGTTATATTCACGAAGGAAGAAAAAACACGGTTATTTTCAATGATCTGTAGGACTCCGTCCACATGTGCGTGAGGGGGTGAGAGACAACGGATCTAACTGGAGCTGGAACAAAAAGGGCAGAACTTGAATTTGGTAAATGTTATCAACATGGGAGCAGTTCAGTTCAGTTCAGTTCAGTTCAGTCGCTCAGTCATGTCCGACTCTTTGCGACCCCATGAATCGCAGCACACCAGGCCTCCCTGTCCATCACCATCTCCCGGAGTTCGCTGAGACTCATGTCCATCGAGTCCATGATGCCATTCAGCCATCTCATCCATGGTTGTCCCTTTCTCCTCCTGCCCCCAATCCCTCCCAGCATCAGGGTCTTTTCCAATGAGTCAACTCTTCACATGAGGTGGACAAAGTATTGGAGTTTCAGCTTTAGCATCATTCCTTCCAAAGAAATCCCAGGGTTGATCTCCTTCAGAATGGATTGGTTGGATCTCCTTGCAGTCCAAGGGACTCTCAAGAGTCTTCTCCAACACCACAGTTGAAAAGCATCAATTCTTTGGCGCTCAGCCTTCTTCACAGTCCAACTCTCACATCCATACATGACCACTGGAAAAACCATAGCCTTGACTAGTCGGACCTTAGTTGGCAAAGTAATGTCTCTGCTTTTGAATATGCTATCTAGGTTGGTCATAACTTTTCTTCCAAGGAGTAACCGTCTTTTAATTTCATAGCTGCAATCACCATCTGCAGTGATTTTGGAGCCCACAAAAATAAAGTCTGACACTGTTTCCACTGTTTCCCCATCTGTTTCCCATGAAGTGATGGGACTGGATGCCATAATCTTCATTTTCTGAATGTTGAGCTTTAAGCCAGCTTTTTCACTCTCCTCTTTCACTTTCATCAAGAGGCTTTTTAGTTCCTCTTCACTTTCTGCCATAAGGGTGGTGTCATCTACATATCTGAGGTTATTGATATTTCTCCCAGCAATCTTGATTCCAGCTTGTGTTTCTTCCAGTCCAGCGTTTCTCATGATATACACTGCATATAAGTTATATAAGCAGGGTGACAATATATAGCCTTGACATACTCCTTTTCCTATTTGGAACCAGTCTGTTGTTCCATGTCCAGTTCTAACTGTTGCTTCCTGACCTGCATACAGATTTCTCAAGAGGCAGGTTATGTGGTCTGGTATTTCCATCTCTTTCAGAATTTTCCACAGTTTATTGTGATCCATACAGTCAAAGGCTTTGGCATAGTCAATAAAGCAGAAATAGATGTTTTTCTGGAACTCTCTTGCTTTTTCAATGATCCAGCAGATGTTAGCAATTTGATCTCTGGTTCCTCTGCCTTTTCTAAATCCAGCTTGAACATCAAGGAGTTCACGTATTGCTGAAGCCTGGCTTGGAGAATTTTGAGCATTACTTTACTAGCATGTGAGATGAGTGCAATTGTGTGAAAGTTCGAGCATTCTTTGGCATTGCCTTTCTTTGGGATTGGAATGAAAACTGACCTTTTCCAGTCCTGTGGCCACTGCTGAGTTTTCCAAATTTGCTGGCATATCGAGTGCAGCACTTTCACAGCATCATCTTTCAGGATTTGAAACAGCTCAACTGGAATTCCATCACCTCCACTAGCTTTGTTCGTAGTGATTCTTTCTAAGGCCCACCTGACTTCACTTTCCAAGATGTCTGGCTCTAGATTAGTGATCACATCATCATGATTATCTGGGTCATGAAGATCTTTTTTATATAGTTCCTCCATGTATTCTTGCCACCTCTTCTTAATATCTTCTGCCTCTGTTAGGTCCATACCATTTCTATCCTTTATCGAGCCCATCTTTGCATGAAATGTTCCCTTGGTATCTCTAATTTTCTTGAAGAGATCTCTAGTCTTTCCCATTCTGTTGTTTTCCTCTATTTCTTTGCATTGATCACTGAAGAAGGCTTTCTTATCTCTTCTTGCTATTCTTTGGAACTCTGCATTCAGATGCTTATATCTTTCCTTTTCTCCTTTGCTTTTTGCCTCTCTTCTTTTCACAGCTATTTGTAAGGCCTCCCCAGACAGCCATTTTGCTCTTTTGCATTTCTTTTCCATGGGGATGATCTTGATCCCTGTCTCCTATACAATGTTAAGAACCTCATTCCATAGTTCATCAGGCACTCTATCTGTCAGATCTAGGCCCTTAAATCTATTTCTCACTTCTACTGTATAATCATAAGGGATTTGATTGAGGTCATACCTGAATGGTCTAGCGGTTTTCCCTACTTTCTTGAATTTAAGTCTGAATTTGGCAATAAGGAGTTCATGATCTGAGCCACAGTAAGCTCCTGGTCTTATTTTTGTTGACTGTATATAGCTTCTCCATCTTTGGCTGCATAGAATATAATCAATCTGATTTTGGTGTTGACCATCTGATGATGTCCATGTGTAGAGTCTTCTCTTGTGTTGTTGGAAGAGGGTGTTTGCGCAGGTGGATGCAAGGGCCGACCAGCGCACTAACCGCGGCCGAGAGGAGCTACCCTGTGTCCGAGGTCAGGGGCAGCGGCCTAGAGCACCAGGCTGCGATGGTGCAGGAACAACGGAGAGGAGCTACCCTGCGTCTGAGGTCAGTGGCGGGTGGGAGGAGACACCCTGCATCTGAGGTCAGGGCGGTGGCTGGGAGGAGCTACCCTGCGTCCGAGGCCAGGGAGCCGGGAGAAGCCAACTTTCACCCGAGGCCAGGGGCAGTGACCCTGAGCCACCCGAGCCCAAGGCCAGGGGTGGCAGCTGGGAGGAGCCACCTCGTGCCCGAGGCCAGGGCAGGTGGCTGGGAGGAGCAACCCGGGGAGCAGTGGCTGTGCAGGCACAGGAGGGCCTAGAAGAGCTATCCCACGTTGAAGGTCAGGAACGGCGGTGGTAGTAGATACCCCTCATCCAAGGTAAGGAGCAGCAGCTATGCTTTGCTGGATAAGCCGTGAAGAGATACCCCAGGCCCAAGGTAAGAGAAATCCAAGTAAGATGGTAGGTGTTGCAAGAGGGCATCAGAGGGCAGACACACTGAAATCATACTCACAGAAAACTAGTCAATCTAATCACACTAGCACCACAGCCTTGTCTAACTCAGTGAAACCAAGCCATGCCTGTGGGGCAACCCAAGACGGGTGGGTCATGGTGGAGAGGTCTGACAGAAAGTGGTCCACAGGAGAAGGGAATGGCAAACCACTTCAGTATTCTTTCCTTGAGAACCCCATGAACAGTATGAAAATGCAGAATGATAGGATACCAAAAGAGGAACTCCCCAAGCCAGTAGGTGCCCAATATGCTACTGGAGATCAGGGGAGAAGTAACTCCAGAAAGAATGAAGGGATGGAGCCAAAGCAAAAACAATACCCAGTTGTGCATGTGACTGGTGATAGAAGCAAGTTCCAATGCTGTAAAGAACAATATTGCATAGGAACCTGGAATGTCAGGTCCATGAATCAAGGCAAATTGGAAGTGGTCAAACAAGAGATGGCAAGGGTGAACATCAACATTCTAGGAATCAGCAAACTAAAATGGACTGGCATGGGTGAATTTAACTCAGATGACCATTATATCTACTACTGCGGGCAGGAATCCCTCAGAAGAAATGGAGTAGCCATCATGGTCAACAAAAGAGTCCAAAATGCAGTACTTGGATGCAATCTCAAAAACGACAGGATGATCTCTGTTCGTCTCCAAGGCAAACCATTCAATATCACACTTATCCAAGTCTATGCCCCAACCAGTAACACTGAAGAAGCTGAAGTTGAATGGTTCTATGAAGACCTACAAGACCTTTTAGCAATAACACCCAAAAAAGATGTCCTTTTCATTATAGGGGACTAGAATGCAAAAGTAGGAAGTCAAGAAACACCTGGGGTAACAGGCAAATTTGGCCTTGGAATGCGGAATGAAGCAGGGCAAAGACTAAGAGAGTTTTGCCAAGAAAATGCACTGGTCATAGCAAACACCCTCTTCCAACATGGGGGCAATCTCCTATAAAAAATACCCTGGAAAGGATGCAGAAGGTAATACTATCATACTGGTAGGAAATCTCTGGAAAGTTTGGTGAAAGTGATGGTCCACACTAAGTAGAGTAGAAATACCATAATACTTGCTAAAAATTAGGTCAAGTAGAGGAAATGGTAAGAATACTGATAAAACTCAGAATGCTATAATGGATATACATAAATATATAACATCAAGAACCTACCTGCCATGGAAAGGCTGAGCATTGTGCCACAACTACTGAGCCTGTGCTATAGAGCCTGGGAGCTGCAACAACTGAGCCCATGAGTCACAACTACCAAAGTCTGTGTGCTCTGCAACAAGAGAAGCTGCTGTAAAGAGAAGCTTGTGCACTGCAACTAGAGAGTAGCCCCCACTTTCCACAACTAGAGAAAAACCCACATAGCAATGAAGACCCAGCACAGTCAAAAATAAATAAATAAAATTATATATTAAAAGAACCTTATATATAAAAATTGGCTATGATTCACAGGCATGCCTTGAAGACACATGGATGACAGGGAAACTGGTATTATTGAGATGCAATGTGGTGGGTGTTCTCTGTAGGTCAGAGGTGATAGTGGGAAACATTAGAACAGATCTGACTATCCAGATAGCAACATGCATGATATAAAAGAGGCAATAATGATGGTGCTTAACCATCAGAAGCAAAACAATTGTCCTCAATTTTATTGTAAAGAATAGTAATATCTCAGTGGTAGACAGGTAAATACACTCTTTGAGCACGCTGAGGATGGTTAAGACAACACAGATTCACTTGAGATAAGATAGATAACTAATAAAGCATTTGCTCAGTCTATACAAAATAAAAAAGGATTCGTGATTAGCGTCCCATCCAGGTTCAAGTAACACACCTTATGCCAATTCAGGCCTGAATCAGTTCTTATCCATTGACTAAAAAAGTGGCCAGGTTCCAAGAGAGGAGGACCATTCAAAGTCACAGCAAAGATATACTCTAATGAATCCCTCAATTCTATTTACAATGACAATTTGCTAGAATGATTTCATGCTCAGAAAATGGTGATACCAAATATTTCAACGATTTTTGGTTTCGCCAACATAAATTCTCTGGATCCCTGAGGAGTGATGCTTTCATGGAGTAACACAATAAATGTACAAATAATCATAAAAAACTAGGGCTGTGTCCAAAGTCTGTTCTCTAGAGGGTGAGATGAATTGAGAGAGCAGCATTGAAATACATATATTATCATATGTAAAATAGATAGCTAATGGGAGGTTGCTGTGTAACAGAGGGAACTCAGCCAGGCTGTGACAACCTAGAAGGGTGGGATGGGGCGGGGAGTGTGGGTGGGAGGGAGGTTAATAGGGAGGGAATATATTCATACTTATGGCTGATTCACATTGTCTTATGGCAGAAACCAAAAAATATTGTTAAGCTAGTATTCTCCAATTAAAAATAAATTAAAAATATAAAAATGGAATGGAAATTAAAAAAAAAAGAAAACAAAACAACAAACTAGGATTACTACCCAATCACTTTTGTCTCTTTATGTGAGGATTCACCAATCTGGTCCTCGGGAATCAATGCTTCAGTTTTAGCAAGTAGGAAGGGTATCAAGAACTGTGAAAGGCCTGAGATTTTTCCACTGCTTACAAAAGAAGTAACTATCCTAGTTTCATAGATGCTGGTGAGGGGCATTAGAGACAAAAGGACTTCATCACTCACATTGCAGTAGATACCATGAGCTTCATGTTCCTTCAGTTTCTTGTAGCTGACATGCCAACAAAGCAACAGGAGGAGGGCTAGATGCATGTTCTGAGTGCTGTAGTTTTGCATTGCCACTGAAAAAACTCAGGGTGCTTGCCTACCTGTTGCCATTGAAGATACATCATCTAATAAAGGTGGTGGTGGTTTAGTCACTAAGTCATGTCTGACTCTTGAGACCCCATGGACTGTAGCCTGCCAGACTCCTCTGTCCATGGGATTCTCCAGGCAAGAACACTGGAGTGGGTTGCCATTTTCTTCTCCAGGGGATCTTCCCAACCCAGCGATTGAACCCAGGTCTCCTGTGTTGCAGGCAGATTCTTTACCAACTGAGCTGGTTACTGCTCAGTAAATCCTTGTTTCCTCTGCAGGGAGAAAGATACTATATCTTCCAATGCTGCCTGTTGTACAAACATCCTTGAAAAGTCAGTCCAAAAAAACACTACTTTACCTACATCTTTCAGAAATGAATGAGACTCATGGAGAATTATCTCCCAACAATATGGAACCATAATTTTTAGACCACTTCACTACTGGTGAATTTTCTCATATGGGTAGATGACATCTGTCAGCCACTCTGATTCTGATTTGACTGATGGGCTAGAACTAAATCAGTTTCAAACATCTTATACAGCATCTAACTAAATGCTACTATCAATAAGACCCTAACAGCAAAATGACAACTTGTACTATTGACTTCAGCCTGGCATGTTGCATCCTCAGGTGAATAAACCCTACAAACTATCAGTGTCTGGCTTAGAAAGCCAGGTGGTATTTTCCCTAAGTGTCTGTACTGACTTTTCTACTTGGTCGATAGGACCAAGCTATAAATTTAGGTTCAACAGGATGTATTCAAGTTTACCCAGATCCCACCTTGGACAATAAGTACAACAATTCAGCCTATTGTCCAGACAGTTGGCTGTCAATTCAGCCTACCCTGGATGCCTACCATGAGGTTGAACATTTGCTGCACTCATGACAAACTCTAAGGCACAGGGAGATGAAAGTTAACACCTAGTTTTCCATAGAAATACAATCCCAAAGACATACAAGGTCTCCTGAAAAGAAGAGGTTATTCACCATTGTTGGGAACTCTCAGAGTTCCAACCTCCAACCTCAGTAATTTCATAGGGTGGCAATGTCATCTCGCTGTTAGCATAGACAGAGGACAGACTGAAATGACTTCTCTCCACCAGTTCCTCCAAAATCAGACAAGACTCAACAATCCCAACTGAACTAGAAACCATATGTCTACCAGCTAGTTAGCAAATTACACAATGTCAACCTGTGTCCCACAGGTCAAACTTGAGGAACCCTAATTAAAGCGTTTGTGTTTTATTGTGGTTATCTTAATGTTCTCATTTCCATAGGAGAGTATAATATTTTTAATTTCTAGGATGAGAAAATGTTAATCTTTAGAAGTTTGTATTTCTTAAATATAACTGAAGTGCTAAACATACATTTTATGTCTCTGTCACATGTAGCAGAAATTGCAGACCATCAAAAATTCACATGTGCATTAGTCTGTTTATAAAGCAGTATTTTAAAATTGGCATAAGTACTTATTTTTCTACATGTACTATGCAGTAATTAAAATGACAACTTGGGCAATATTAGAGCTCTGATTTAATTGAGGGGTGTTTAGCTGATTACAAACAGTGTATTCATTTTTTTAAAAAAATGAAATTCTAATTAGTGTTGGCTTCCTGTCAAAATCAGTAATTAAGAAAGTTGTCAAAGTCAATGTTATTATTCATCTTGATAATGAAATTATTTAAACATCAAACATGGATGTTCTATTAGCTTGAGGAGTATAATTGTTAACAGTGCTCACAGGGAGAAATAAACACATCACATCAGCTACATTATCTACCTAAATACCTGCACACAGATGCTGGTGATTAGGATGTTGAAACTTTGTAAGTTTAAGTATGTGATTGAGATTACTTTACAAATAACGTTTAACTTTGTTGAGGTAGTACATGTGATGTATGTGGGAAAACATGACTCTACATTCTTTTGAAGGTCAATTATTAATAAAATGCTTTTATAACCTGCAAAAATAAACTGCACTTTAAGTGTTCAACTTTATGGCTTTTGGCATGTATTCCACGAAACAATGATGTGTCACTGTACATATCCATCACCCCTGAAAGTCTCCTCCTTTCTGAATGAACTTCAGCCCTTCCTCACCAATCCCCTCTGCCCAGGAAACCACTAATCTGTGGAGTTGTTTTTTGCTATATATTTGCTTGAATATTCTAAAATTCATATGAATATAATCATAGAGTAGGATTTTGTATGGATTTTTCAGTCATGATAATTAAGATTCATTCATGTTGTGTTACATATTAATAATTAATTTTTATTGCTAAGCAGAATTCTACTGTATTGCTATACCATAATTTCTTTATCTATTCATACTTTTATGACATTCCAGCTATTTTCAGGTTTTAGCTATTATAAATAAAGATGCTACGAACATTCATACACAAGTCTTTGAGTTGGGAATATATGTTTTAATTTGCTTGGATAAATACCTAGAAATACAAGGATAATGTTATTTCTATATCTAACATTTAAAAATATATTTTTAAAAACTTCCAAAAGTTTCTCCCAAGTGGAAAATCTTCTAAGATTTAACACTGGTACCCATATTATATGAGAATTTCAATTCTTCCAAATCATTGCTAAAACTTTTAAATCATTGCTGGAAGTTTTTTAGTTTTTTTTTTTTTTTTTCAGTTGTTTGCTCTTCACCATTATATTATGTAGTAATATAATACTGTAGTTGTAGTTTATATTTTCCTAATGACTCATGATTTTGAACACATTTCATGTACTTGTTTGGCTGCCATCTGTGTAGTTTTCTTTTGAGTGAAGAATCTGCTGAAATATTGTTGCTTATTTTTATTGATATGTGTGCTTTTTTATTATCAGGTTTGAGAATTCTGTATATATTTTGATAGAAATCTTTTATTAGACATGTGATTTTTCAAATATTTTCCTTGCCTGATTTTAATTTTAATGGTATTTTATGAAAAATAGATATTAAGTTCAATTTATCATTTTTAAGAAATCATATTTTGACATGTGCAAAGAACAAATATTTTCTCAAATGTTTTTAGAAGTTTAAAAATGTTAAGTTTATGTCCCAGTTGATAATACATTATGACTTTTTAAAAATATACCATTCACGATATGTATTTAAGTTTCTTCCATTCTTCCTTTCTATTTTTTGCATATTGATATACAAATGCAGCACCTTTAAAAAGATTCTTATACCATGTCTTCTTTCTCTACACACTTTCTCTCCACATTGTTGTTGTTATCATATCACTAAGTCATGTCTGACTTTTTGTGACCCATGGACTGTAAACCACCAGGCTCCCCTGTTCTTCAGAGTCTCCTGAAGTTCGCTGATATTTATGTCCACTGAGCTGGTGATGCTATTTAACCATCTCATCTTCTGCCTCCCCCTTCTCTTTCCTTCAATCATTCCAGCCTTAGGGCCTTTTCCAATGAGTCAATGCTTCACATCAGTTGGCCAAATTATTGGAGTTTCAGCATCTGTTCTCCAAAAGAATATTCAATGAATATTCAGGGTAGATTGCCTCATTTCCATATATGCACACACACACAAATATATGTATAGCCACATAAATATCTCTGAATTGTTTAGTATTTTCATTAATATATTAATATATTTATCTATTTTTATCTACTATCACATTGACATGGAATATAGAAATTTATGTTTACTGTGGGCAAGAAACCCTTAGAAATGGAGTAGCCTTCATATTCAACAAAAAGAGACTAGAATCTAGTACTTGGGTGTAATCTCAAAAATGATAAAATTATCTTGATTTGCTAACAAGGCAAAACATTCAACATGACAGTAATCTAAGTCTATGCCCCAACCACTAATGCTAAAGAAGCTGAAGCTGAATGGTTCTATGAATACCTACAAGAACTTTTAGAACTAACACAAAAAAATATGTGCTTTTCATCATAAGGGACTGTAACACAAAAGGAGGAAGTAAAGAGATACCTGGAGTAACAGGCAAGTTTGGCCTTGAAGTACAAAATGAAGTAGGACAAAGGCTAACAGAGTGTTGCCAAGAGAATGGACTGGTCATAGCAAATACCTTCGTCCAACAACACAAGAGATGACTCTACACTTGGACATCACCAGATGGTCAATATTGAAATCAGGTTATTCTTTGCAGTCAAAGATGGAGAAGCTCTATATAGTCAGCAAAAAGAAGACCTAGAGCTGACAGTGACTCAAATCATTGACTCCTTATTGAAAAATTCAGACTTAAATTAAAGAAAGTAGGGAATACCACTAGGAAGTTCTATACACAGTAGAGGTGCCTTATCCCTTATACACAGCAGAGGTAATGAATATATTCAAGGAATTAGATCTGATAGACACAGTGCATTAAGAACTATGGACAGAGGTTCATAACACTGTACAGGAGGCAGTGAGCAAAGCCATCTCCCAAGAAAAAGAAATGCAAGAAGGCAAAGTGGTTGTCTGAGAGGCCTTACACATAGCTGAGAAAAAAAGCAAAAAGCAAGGGATAAATAGAAAAATATACCCAACTGGATGCAGAGTCCAAGAGAATAGCAAGGACAGAAAAGAAAGCCTTCCTAAGTAAATGATGCAAAGAAATAAAGAAAAACAATAAAGTGGGAAAGACAAAAGATCTCTTCAATATTGGAGACACCAAAGGAACACTTCATGCAAAGATGGACACAATAAAGGACAGAAATGGCAAGGATATAACAGAAGGAGAAGATATTAAGAAGAGGTAGCAAGAACACAGAAGATATGTACAAAAAAAGTTTTAATTACCCAGTTAACCATGATGGTGTGGTCATTCACCTAGAGCCAAGGATCCTAGAGTGTGAAATCAAGTGGGAAGCATCACTACAAACAAAGCTAGTGGAGGTGATGAATTCCTTGAGCTTTTTAAAATCCTAAAAGATGATGCTGTGAAAGTGCTGCACTCAATATGTCAGCACATTTGGAAAACTCAGCATTGGCCACAGGACTGAAAAGAGTCAGTTTTCATTCCAATCCCAAAGAAAGACAATGCCAAAGAATATTCAGACTACTTTCAATTGTGCTCATTTCACGTGCTAGCAGAGTAATGCTCAAAATCCTTCAAGCTAGGCTTCAGCAGTATAAGAACCGAGAAATTCCAGATGTTTAAGCTGGATTTAGAAAGGCAGAAGAACCAGAAATCAAATTGCCAACACCTGTTGGATCATAGGGGAAGTAAAAGAATTCCAGAAAAATACCTACTTTTGCTTCAGGAACTACACTAAAGCCTTTGACTGTATGGATCACAACAAACTGTGGAAAATGCTTTATGAGATGGGAATACCAAACCAACTTACCTGCCTCCTGGGGAATCTTTATGCAGGGATAGAAGCAACATTTAGAACCAGAAATAGAACAACAGACTGGTTCAAAACTGGGAAAGGAGTATTTCAAGCCTGAATATTGTCACCCTGCTTATTTAACATATGTAGAGTACTTCATGTGAAATGCCAAGCTGGATAAATCACAAGTTAGAATCAAGACTACCAGGAGAAATATCAGCAACCTCAGATATGCAGATGATACCACTCTAATGGCAGAAAGCAAAGAGAAACTAAAGAGCCCCTTGATGATGGTGAAAGAAGAGAGTGAAAAAACTGGCTTAAAACTCAACATTCAAAAAACTAAGACCATGTCTTCTGGTCCCATCACTTAATGGCAAATAGATGGGGAAATAGTGGAAATGATGACAGGTTTTATTTTCTTGGTCTCCAAAGTCACTGCGGATGGTGACCTTAGCCATGAATTTAAAAGAAATGTTACTTGGAAGGAAAGCTATGACAAATCTGGACAGCATATTGAGAAGCAGAGACATCACTTTGCCAACAAAGGCTCATATAGTGAAATCTATGGTTTTTCCAGTAGTCATGTATGGATGTGAGAGTTGGACAATAAAGAAGGCTGAGCTCAGAAGAATTGAGACTTTCAAACTGTGATGCTGGAGAAGACTCTTGCGAGTCCCTTGGATAGCAAGGAGATAAAACCAGTCAATCCTAAAGGAAGTTAACCCTGAATATTCATTGGAAAGACTGATGCTGAAGCTCCAATACTTTGACCACCTGATGCAAACAGCCAACTCTTTGGGAAAGACCCTGATGCTGGGAAAGACTGAGAGCAGAAGGAACAGGGGGTGACAGGATGAGATGACTGGATGGCATAACTGACTGAATGGACTTCAGTTTGAGCAAACTCCAGGAGATAGTGAAGGACAGGGAAGACTGGCATGCTGCAGTCCATGGGGCTGCAGAGTTGGACACAACTTAGCAACTGTATAACAATAGAGTTTTATAAGTCTTAAAGTCAGATATGTGTATTTCTCAAGATTTTTGTATTCAAAGGTTTGTTTTTTTTTTTTTTGCCTGTATTATAATCTCTGACTTTTCAAGTAAAGTTTAAAATCAGCTTATTTTTTGAATTGTTTTAATTTATTTAAATTGGAGGCTAATTATTTTACAATATTGTGATGGTTCCTGCCATAAACCAACATGAATCAGCTATGTTTGTTCTATTGCATATTGCATCTTTTACATTTTATTTTAAGAGGGATTACTGTTGTATTTAGGAATTGATTTTTAAAAAATTTTTCCTATATCTAGAACCCTTACGTTTCCATTCCTTCTAGTAGCTTTTGCTATAGATTTCTTAGGATTTTCTACTTGATAATGTATTCTATTAAGGATGACTTTTACTTCTTTCTACTCAGAGGGCTTTAGATTTTCATCTTTTCTCATCACATTGGCTTGACTGATTCAATTTTGAATAGAAGTGATGAGAGTGCACATCCTTCCTTTATTCTAATCTTCAAGGTACTTAGATTCTGTTATTACATATGATACTAGCAGTAAGTTTTTCTCAGATCTTCTTTTCAAGTTGAGGACATTTCCTGGTATTTCTATGTGCTGAGAGTTTTTCTTAGCAATGGCCTTCAGATTTGTCCATTTTCTGTATAGTCATCCTTGCTGTCATAAAATTTTTAATGATATATCAGCCCATATTAATATTGTCATCCCCGTAAAATCTGTAGTGATGCAAACTTCTCAATTCCTCGTGTTTTTTCATGTGTCTTCTTTCTTTCTCTTCTAGTCAGTTTGGCTAGAAATTTATCAATATTTTTGATCTTTTAAAAAAACTAACTTTTGTTTATTATGACTCTCCCTTTTCTTTTATTTTTACACTTATTTTTGTTTTTTTTTCTCCTTTATTAGGCTTTCCTTTTCTCTTCATTTTCTGTGTTTTTTTTTGTTTGTTTGTTTTACTTTATTTTACTTTACAATACTGTATTGTGGGTTTTGCCATACATCAATATGAATCTGCCACAGGTGTACATGAGTTCCCAATCCTGAACCTTCCTCCCCATACCATCTCTCTGGGTCATCCCAGTGCACCAGCCCCAAGCATCCTGTATCCTGCATCGAACCTAGACTGGCAATTCGTTTCTTACATGATATTATACATGTTTAAAGGCCATTGAACAAAAGTGTTTTAGTTTGAGACCTTTCTTTTTTTCTCATATAGGTGTTAGTGGGATAAGCCATCTCCTAAATATTATTTAGTATCATACCACAAATTTGGATGTGTTGTGTTTTACATTTATACAGTTAATCTATTTTTGATGTCTTCTCAATGTACAGGTAATTTAAAACTGCATTATTTGATATTTAAATATTTGGAAAATTTTGAAGTTAATTTCCAATTTGATACCATTATATTGAGTGCATACATTTTGTGTGATATAATGCTCTTAAAAATGTGTTAAATATGCTTTATTGTTCAGAATATGGACAGAATATTCTGTCAAATGTTTGATGTGTCCTTAAATGGATGTGTATTCATCACTTGTTGCATGGGATATGTCTGGATTTTAATCCATTACTGCCAGATTACTGTCAAGCCTTCTGTATCAGTCCTTCAAATACTGAGAGATCTGCTATTAAAATATCTAATTTTAATTGTGGCTTTATCTATTCCTCCCTAGAGATCTATCATTGTTTGCTCCCTATTTTTGAAGCTCTGTTATTAAGAGTATAATAATATTAGTGTTAGGATTGTTATGACTGCTTTACAAATTGTTTGTCATTACAAAATAAACTTTTAAAAATCTGGTTTATTTATTGATCTGAAGTCTAATTTATCTGATATCAAAATAGCCACAAAAGTTTTCTTTTGATTAATATTAGCAAACTATATCTGATTCTATCCTTTTACTTTTAAATTTTGTGTGTGTTTATATATAAAATAATATCCTAAAGGAAACATATTCTTAGCTTTGTATACAATCTGACCATCTTTACTTTTTCATTACTATGCATGAGTATTTACATTTGTGCATAAATCTTTCATTTGCAATTTATTTACCTTTGTTTCATCTGGTCTTTTTTGCATTTCTCTTTTTTTTTGTCTTGTTGGGTTTATCCATTACTATTATTCCATTTTATATCTTTTGTTGATTTATAAGCTAAAACAACACGCTCTAATACTTTGACCACCTGATGCGAAGAACTGACTCACTGGAAAAGACCCTGATGCTGAGAAAGATTGAAGGCAGGAGGAGAAGTGGATGACAGAAGATGATATGTTTGGATGGCATCACTGACTCGATGGACATGAGTTTCAACAAGCTCTGGGAGTTGGTGATGGACAGGGAAGCCTGGCTGCTACAGTCCATGGGGTCACAAAGAGCCAAACACAACTGAGCAACTGAACTGAAGTCTAACACTCTAACAACTTTTAGAGGCTGTGTGAGAGTTTCTAATACATTTTGTTAGCTACTTTCCATCTATCTCTAAATGATATTATGCCACTTTACATATAGTAAAAGAACCTTACCAGAGTTTCTGGGTATCTTTGGTTTGTTGTGGTGATTTGTTTGCATTTTTTCATAGTGTAAACACTTACCATAAGATTCACTCTCTTAACAAATTGTGAAGTGCACAATACCATATTCGTAAGTCTAGGCCCTGTGCTGTAGGACAGAACTCTACAACAAATTCATCTAGCATAACTAAACAGGCATGTTCATTGAACCATGAGGAACTGTTCAATAGTTATCATGTCTTGTTCTGAAGATTTCTTAGGCAGGTCTAGGGCAGCATCTAGTCCAAGTTTAAGTATCCTCAACTGCTTAACAAGCTCTATTTGTGTGCTTTTCCCACTGCTCCATAATGCAGGCCAAAACCAGCCCCAGTTTTTGACTTTGCAGGAGTACAGAACACTGTTTATTTTGGTCCTTTCAGGTAGATCCTTCTGGGCTCTCAACTAGTATAAGTTGTATGAGCTCATCATTGTTCTACTCAATACCCAGGGATCCATCTGCACTTTTCTGAAGCTCTCTCTCTGAATCCCTCTTCTTTCCACTTCTCTGCCCTGGGAATTTTATCTGCCAGGGCTTTTATAAACTCAGTGACATCACTTCAACCCAGAGAGTCAGCCAAGCCCTGCCTGGGCACTTGCTCCTCATACCACAGTCTGAAAAATCCCTCAAGGCAGTGAGCTGGGGAGTTGTTCACTCACCATGATTGTTTATCCTGTATTTAAGGATCACACTTCTATTGGGTTGGCCAAAAAGTTTGTTTGGGAACTGAAACAAACTTTATGACCAATCCAATAAAATCATTTTGTCAAATACTTACTTTTTAATTTTTTAAAAATGGTAAATCATTTTAAATTTAAAGATTTATCACAAGGAGAAACCTAGTCCCTATTTTTCTATCTTGGCTAGGAGTAGAATTCCTCAAAATGCTCTTTATTAATGGTGTTAAATGATTGGTTTTCAGCTCATAACAAGTCTTGCATATTTTCCAGATGCAGGGAAGGAAAAACAGGCCATGTTTTTATGCTGCTTTCTTCAAATGCTAAGAAGCTTTCAAGAATTCAGTTCCTTCCAAATAGATACTATCTACAGTGATGGCCGTGAGTCTGAGTGAACTCCGGGAGTTGGTGATGGACAGGGAGGCTTGGCGTGCTGTGATTCATGGGGTCACAAAGAGTCAGACATGACTGAGCAACTGAACTGACTGACTGACAGTGTATAATGATGAACTGGCAGCCTGAAATAATTAGTGTAGACAAGGTGATCTCTATGCTATTTTTACTGAACACCAGATGGCAGGAGTTCCTGGGTGTATATAGGTATATTTTATAACTGGTTTAAATTTGAACAGCAATTAACAAGAAAGACTCTTGAAAAGGAAGAAGCATAAAAATACAGTCAGGAAAAATCATTCACTGAGATAAGCAAATAATTTCCCCCTTTAAACACAAGCTCACTAAGATACACAGATGTCCAGTGGTAGTTTGTATTGTTAAACACACACCAGGAAGTCCCTCTGGTAATTAAGTTAGCCTTGCTACAGTCAGAAATGGGCATACCGCTGTCATAAGCAAAAACACTAGTACTATTAAAATTTACTACCCTAACAAAGTGTACTCTGGGCTTTATCTGCAGAATATGAATGAGTGTCATCCAAGATTTTATTAAAAAAAAAAAAACACACACACAAGGAGACCTAATTACTTTATATATATTAAAGGAAGAAACACACAATTTTGTGAGCTTTACTCATGACAGAGGCTGTTTAAAGCCAAGAGAATAGAGTGGTATCAGGAATCAGTCCAATTAGAATTTCTATCCTTGCTCTTCTTAAGCATAATTAAGTAAGTCACATACAATTTTTCTTCATTATAAAATGAAGATATATTACATTGTGAGTGATAAGTGAGATGAGATAAACTAGACACCAAACACAGAATTCATATATTGAGCAAATATTATATATTTTTAAATGATGGGCAGAGATCAACTGAAATTTCACAAGAATGAACTAGGAATAATAATTGAGTTTTTAATGATAACAGTTAAAGGGGTCTGATCTAGAAAGAATGATGTAGAATTTCTTTTTTTTTTTCTTCCTCTACTGTATCCTGCTAATCACAATTATAAACTTAGGAAATTACACAAGATCAAACCAAGGAAGAATTCTTAAAGGTTAAAGGAGAATTCTTTTTAAACCAGAAGGAAGCAAACTTCTTTAGAACCTCAGGACTGAAGAACCACCAATGATAGGGTAATGTGTTATCTCCTCAACAAACAGATAAAGACCACTCAGACCCCCAATCCCAACTCACCATCTAGTGACAAAATGAAGCTAGAAAACCTTATTTCTTTGTCAGCTTGAACAGAAATTTTTCTGAGAACCTCTGAAAAAGCCAGACCTACTGGGCGGAGAAAATCTGCTGGGAACCCAACAATAAGTGGACATTGGAATCATTCTCTTTAGGAGAATGGGAGTTCCCGTTTAGAACAAGAGTTCCTAAGGTGTGTAGGCAGCAGGTACGAGAGAGACCCAAACCCAGAAAACAGCCCAATCAATAAGAGCGTCCTTATGGGCCAGGACTCACTCTCCTTCTCACTCAGGGATATTGAAGAGAGTTCCTGGGACAAGAAACAGGGATCCAGTCACACATGTGGATTCACCCTAGAAGCCCATTTGTCCTACGTGCTTAAGACATCCTGGCCTGTCCAGACATAACTGCAAGTGAGTCAAACAAGCAGAAAGGACCAAGTCGCAACAAACAGCATGATTCAGGCAGCCTCTCTGTTCTCAGAGACTTGAGGACCCTTCATCTGCTCAGGGACATGGGGAAGTAAGTAGGCACTGATAGGGTAACGCCTCCTCTACCTAAAGAGACCAAGCAACCTAGACAGGAGACATGCTTTCTGCTCTGCAGGAAAGTACCACCAAAGTCCCATGGAAGTAATAGCAGCACCAGAAAAACCAAGCAGAACAAAAGGCTGTGAAAATTAAACTGTCACTGGAAACACATCATACGAAGTAGGCCAATGTGCTCAGTTGGTTCATGGTGTCCAACTCTTTGTGACTGTGTGGACTGTAGCCTGGCAGGCTCCTCTGTCCATGGAATTTTCCAACAAGAATAGTAGACTGGGTTGCCATTTCCTACTCCAAGGGATCTTCCCAACCTAGGGATCAAACCTGTGTCTCTTGCATTGGCAGATTGATTCTTTACCATTGTGCCATCTTGGAAGTAGGGCAATACCCACATGTTAACTCTAAACAGTGTGATCAACAGCTAAAATAATAGATTTTAATAGGACCTAGAGTCTCTTAACATAATAAAAAAAAAAAAAGTCCAGGAAATAGTAATGACCCAATCACACCAGTAATCAATAATATCACAATTGGAATGAGAAAAGAAAATCAACTAACACCAACCCCAAGTTGAATCAGATGTTAAAATGATTTGACCACAATTTGAAAGCAGCCCTCATAAAATCCCTTCAACATTCAATAGCGCACTCTCCTATTCAAATGAAAAATTACAAATATTCAGCAAAGAAATAAACCTATAGAAAAGAACAAATGGAAATTATAGGTATGAAAATATAAAGCAAACATAAAAATCTCATGAAATTTTTATTAGAGTGAAGATAATAGAGGATAAAAATCAGTGAATTGTGGACAGAGAAATAGAGTTCACCAACTCTGAAAACAGAAAATAGACTCAAAAAGAGAAAACTGAACAGAGCCTCAGAGTCTAATGGAACAACAAAAGATCCATTTGTATAACAGAATTTCAAGAGGAGAGGAAAAGAGAGGGACTGAAAGAACATTTAAGAAAGTAATAGCAGAAAACTTCCTAAATTTGGCAAAAAAAACAAAAACCTACACAGGAAGACAAAAAACTGCAAATTTGATCAGCCCAAGAAATTCACACCAAGATATGCTATAATTGTACTTTTAAAAATTAAAAAAAAAAATCTTAACAATCAGAAACACCACATTGCTGTTTAGTCGCTAAGTCGTATCCTACTCTTTCATGACCCCAAGGACTGAAGTCCACCAGGCTTCTCTGTCCATGGGATTTCCCAGGCAAGAATACTGGAGTGGGTTGCCATTTCCTTCTCTGGGGGATCTTTCTGACTCAGGTATTGAACCCACATCTCCTGCTTTGGTAGGCAGATTCTTTACTACTGAGTCACCAGAGAAGGCCAAGAAATGCCAACTGAAATGAAGCAAATTTATCATCTGTAACCATGGAAGCCAGGAGAAAGTGGCACAGTATTTTTCAAGTGCTACACATCAGTAATGAATGGGGAATAAAAACATTCTCAAGTGAAGAAAAGCTAGAACAATTTATCACTAGCAGATCTACTTCCGACAACTGGTTAAAGGAAGTTCTTCAAATTGAAAAGATATGATTTCAGAAAAAGAGCTAACTTAGATCAAGAATGAAAAAAAATAGAATGATGCATATATATAATAAACTATTCTTTTCTCATGAATTTTGTAATATTTGATAACTGAAATAAATATGTTTAACACTGATACTTAAGACAATGATATTTAAAAGTAGAAAAGTAAAAGGTGCCTAAATGGACATGAGGCTTCCACATTTCACTCCAAGTGAGTATTCTTGTTACCAACATTTGTTACAAGTATATGTAGAAAGAGAAACATCATATGATATTGCTTATATGTAGAATCTAAAAGAATGATACCAATGAATCCATAAATTTTGTGAATGCATGAATTCACAAAAAAAGATGCACAGATATAGAAAACTAATTCATGGTTACCAAAGCAGAAATGTGGGGTGATAAATCAGGAGCTTGGGATGAACATACACACACTACTGTATACAGGATATAAAACCAACAAAGATCTACCATATAGAACAGGGAACTCTCATCAATACTCTGTATGATTTATATGGGAAAAGAATCTTAAAAATAATGAAAATATCTATATGTATAACTGAACTACTTTGCTGTATACCTGAAACTGCTGCTGCTAAGTCATTTCAGTCATGTCCGACTCTTTGCAACCCTGTGGACTGTTGCCCACCAGGCTCCTCCATCTGTGGGGATTCTGCAGGCAAAAAAAAACTGGAATGGCTTGCGATGCCCTGCTCCAGAGGATCTTCCAAAACTAGGGATAGAACCCGCATTATTTGCAGGCAGGTTCTTTACCACTGGTGCCACCTGGGAAGCCGACACCTGAAATCAGTACATTGTAAATCAACTATACTTCAATAAAAAGAAAGAAAGAAGTATATATATTATGTTATACATGTATTGCAACACCCAAAGCAAACTTGATAACAAATATACAAAGGGATACATTCAAATAATAACAAATAAATGTACAGGGAACTGTCCCCCCACCCAAATGTTCAAATAATCCCCTGGAAAGGGGAAAAAAAAAATGAAAAGAAGAAGAACCAGAGGCAACAATTCATGCTTAACTTTAGAAGGAATATCTCCACATGTCCAATACCACTGCAGCTCCAGATGTTTTTCTAAAGAAAAAGAGCCTCTGCAGTTTTATCTTACATGTAGATGTCTTACCAATAACTCTACAGTATTTGCTAGTTATTGCTCACTAGGTTCCATCAGCATAATGTTACCAATGCAATAGGCAAGCAAGGTGCCACTGGAAGAGAAACACAACCAAGTCCTCTATTTTCTAAATCATGATATATAACTGGAGAGCTGACATACCCCAGAGGTGGGACAGTGAAGGTCTTGCACTGGCCTTACCAGCTGAAAGCAAACTGCTTCTGATTGTCATTTTATTTTTTTATTTTGTTTCTTCATTTACATTTTGTGATTTTCAGGTATATATATGTATTTTTCTACCCATGACACAATGGTATCCTCCACATTGGTCCATACTGTTGGCAATTTCATAGATCACATTTAGATCTTATTTCACCTGGAGTTTACCTTTATATAAGGCATTCATTAGAAATCCAATCTTATTTTTCCCCTAAGCCATACTGGAGAAACAATGGAGACAATGTCAGACTTTATTTTGGGGGGCTCCAAAATCACTGCAGATGGTGATTGCAGCCATGAAATTAAAAGATGCTTACTCCTTGGAAGGAAAGTTATGACCAATCTAGATAGCATATTCAAAAGCAGAGACATTACTTTGTCAACAAAGGTCCATCTAGTCAAGGCTATGGTTTTTCCTGTGGTCATGTATGGGTGTGAGAGTTGGACTGTGAAGAAAGCTAAGCACTGAAGAATTGAGGCTTTTGAACTGTGGTGTTGGAGAAGACTCTTGAGAGTCCCTTGGATTGCAAGGAGATCCAACCGGTCCATTCTAAAGGAGATCAGTCCTGGGTGTTCTTTGGAAAGACTAATGCTAAAGTTGAAACTCCAATACTTTGGCCACCTCATCTGCGAAGAGTTAACTCTTTGGAAAAGACTCTGATGCTGGGAGGGATTGGGGGCAGTAGGAGAAGGGGACAACTGAGGATGAGATGGCTGGATGGCATCACTGACTCAATGGACATGAGTTTGGTTGAACTCCAGGAGTTGGTGATGGACAGGGAGGCCTGGCATGCTGCAATTCATGGGGTCACAAAGAGTCAGACACAACTGAGAGACTGAACTGAACTGATGCCGTACAACCCAAATGCATGTATATTCTAGTTGGTACTGCTAGTCTACATAAATCTTACTATACTCATACACTAACCTTGGGGTTGGCAACATTGTCAGGCAAGATGGAGTCAAGTCCCTGTAGCCTGTTTCTGCTGCTCATTAAAACTAGAAACTGAGGGCACAACACTAACAGCAACTTCGAGAAACAAAGAGAAGTTTACAATAGCGGGTATCAGAGGAGAGCACAGTCTAATCTTTAGGACCTGTATGTGGATATATTTCACAATTTTTTTTTTTTTTTGCTTTTTGCTTTTTTTTCTCCCCATGTCTGCAGAGGGTGGGGCTCAGTCCTAGAACTGAATTGTGGGTCAATACAGAAAAAAATCTCTGAAAGATATCCTTCTCTTTCTAGTCAGAAGATTGTAAAGGGATCATGTGAAACAGAGGATGTGGGAGGAGTCACTTTTTTTTCCTTCTATTCCCTTTTTTTTTGCCCCCTGAGGTCATTCTGTATCACAACAGTGCTCAGGCTTCTAGTGCATTACTTGTGGGACCTTCTCTTTGTATTTCCCATTTCATGGATTACCTACCTGCTTGATTCAAAGTCACACCCAGTGATCCTGAGAGTCCAGATTATAGATCATTTGTTATGCTCTGATCACCATATCTCAAGCTCTGTCTCTTTCTAAGCATATTCTAATTAATGATATATACTAAGTTCTCATTGAGGGCAGGAGGAGAAGGGAGCAACAGAGGGTGAGACGGTTGGATGGCATCATCAACTCAATGGGCATGAGTTTGAGCAAACTCCGAGAGACAGTGAAGAACAAGGAAGCCTGGTGTGTTGCTGTCCATGGGGTGACAAAGAGTCAGACATGACTGAGCAACTGAACAACAAAAAAGTTCTCATAGTGTAACTTCATGACTTAACCTATGTTCTATATCTTTAATCTACAATAGCCAGTAAAACTGATCAAAACACAAAGATGACTCATACCACTAACTCTTCTTTATAAATCTACATATCTCAGTAAAGAAATTGGGAGTAGAATGAGTATAGGATTTTTAAAAAATAGGTTTCATGTTGATGTGTGGCAGAACCAATACAATATTGTAATTAGACTCCAATTAAAATGAATAAATTTAAATTTAAAAAATTTAAAAATAATAATAATAAATTTAAAAAATAGGTCAAAATTCTGAGGAAAACTCCCAAAAGGGGAATTGCTTTATAAAATATGATATTTTCAATGGAAATGGCCATTGTCCTGCTTCAAAACAGATGAAATGTTAAAGAGTTTTAATGGAACATTAGTTCTAATTGGCACCAGGCTATTTACAACTAATTTGCATGAGTTAAAGATACCTTATACTTCTCATGAAAGTGGTTCATACTAAACAACATTTGCTCTATGGATTTTTGGCATCATCAACACCAGCTGCATAAGTACATAATAATAAAGCATTCCAAAATTAATCAACCTTCATATTTCTCTTGTTAAAATATCTCTAAATATTTTTTCACTTTTTTTTTTCACTTTTAATACTACAGCACTTAACACATCAATGAGATTTCCAATATGAGGACCTGAGGACCTAGGACAATAGATGGGAGAAGTAGCTGTAAGAACAGTAAGCAAAGTGGCAGAGGAAGATTGAGTGTGAACTAATGGGGATGTTGATACATCTGTGAGGCTTTCAGATGTATGTATTAGCAATTCTCACTTTTTGATTCCATCCATATTGCATCACATGGTCACAACCAGGACTATTTTCTTCTTGGATTGAATGGATTTCCAAGGCTGATCATTACCATTCTCCTTACCGATCATGTAACAGAGAAATCATCTAGACCTGTTACGGAAGTAAACTATATCTCAAAACTGCAGCACAAGCAGTGGATAGTGAAAAATATATAGATAACACAAGACAGATACAAAATAATTAAGAAAGCACCTATGTTAGATTTGGTGTTCGTAATTCATACAGAAAATATTCATGGAGTATATTGTTGTTGTTGTTCAGTTGCCCAGTTGTGTCTGACTCTTCAAGACACCATGAACTGCAGCACACCAGGCCTCCCTGTCCCTTGCCATCTCCCAGAGTTTGCCCTGTTAGTTCCACTGCATCAGTGATGCCATCTCATTCTCTGTAGCCTTCTTCTCCTTTTGTCTTCAATCTTCCCCAGCATCAGTGGAGTATATTAACATCAGTAAAAGGTAGTTAATAAAACAGCTATGAATAAGAGTTGTAAAATCTTGGGATTCTTCACTTAGGCATGCTATTTTGACATATTACACAGAGATTGGTTTGCACCATTAGACATATTTCCTAGGTTTAAGACAGGTTTGGGGTTTAGGTTTGGTAGTCAGTAGCCAGACTCTCAATTTACAATGTCCAGAAGTTTACAGACCATCACCCTTCATTCAGTTCAAGAGCAAGAAAGAGAATAATTATGGACAAATAGACTAAAATTGATCATAACAACAGCACATACTTAGAGATCCATAAATATAGGTAGCTCAAGCTTTATTTATCTGTGCTAGAGATAGATTCAAAACAAACACCAAATTCCATGAACTCAGAGGGGGAAGTTGATCCCTAGGAAAAAGTAGAGAAACATACTGCTTAACACTGGGGCCAGGGGCTAAACTGTTACTCATCTAGGAAGATGACTACATACCATGAAAATCCCAGGTGGTGCTAGTGGTAAAGAACCCACCTATCAATGCAGGAAACATGAGAGATGTAAGTTTGATCCCTGGGTAGGAAGATCCCCTCAAGGAGGAAATGGCAACCCATTCCAGTATTCTTGCCTGGAGAATCCCCATGAACAGAGGAGCCTGGAGGGCTACAGTCCAGAGTCATAAAGAGTTGGACATGACTAAAGTGACTGATCATGCATGCACATGCCTACATACCAGAATTTCCCATTTTAAATTTCAAAAATTACTTATGTTATTAATAGATGCTATCCAAAATTTCCTAATTCTTTGCTCCTAATACATATTTTAAAAAAACTCCAACTGCAGCTACCCCATATTCTATTTGCTGCTTCGTCAGCTCAGTAGGATCACCACACTCTGTGCAGATTCCACCTCTTTTTTGCAATTATTTCTGCTTAGGCAGAGAACAGGAAAATCGCCTCCCCTTGTGAGCTTCTCCCTTCTGAGGGTTTGCAGTCCTGTGTTGCCTGAATATAAATTGCCTCACATATTTTTTTCCAGTGTCTAATGCCAATAACTGTAGTATTATATGTCAATTCAATCATTTTCTCCCTTAATCCAAGACTACAGAAGAACCTGTCATGAATCATATGTCCAGAAAGATGGGCAACATTTCTACAAAATGGTCACAATTAGGTATTTTTAAGACATGAATAGTATTCATTATACACTATTTGTGTAGGTGATAGTAATGCATGTTTCAATAAACGTGTATGAAAAGATTCAGTAAATCAAGAATTATCTTTAAGTTTGTGTGTGTGTGTGTGTGCACATGCCTCAGCCACGTCCATCTCTTTGTGATCCCATGGACTAAAAGCCCACCAGTCTCCTCTGTCCATGGGATTTCCCAGGCAAGAATATTGGATTGGGTTGCCATTGCTACTTCAAGGGATCTTTCCCACCCAGAGATTGAACCCAAGTCTCTTGCATTGCCTGTATTGGCAGGCAGATTCCTCACCACTGAGTTACCTAGGAAGCCCCATCCTTAAGTTGCCTGGTAACATTATCCATCTGAACATTTAACTGTTTGTTTTTTTTTTTTTCAGCATTATTTTGTTCTTAAAGAAGTAGACCTCTCATGCTTTGAATAATTAATCTGACAGATAAGCCATATAGCCATATTTCTATCAATTTAAAAAAATCGCTGATTCTACAACTTAAAATGTGCATGTATCTATAAAATGCCTTAATTTTTTTTAATCAGTACAGTTCATTTACAATGTTGTGTTAGTTTCTGGAGTGCAGTAGAGTAAGTCAGTTATACATATACAAATATCCACTTATTTTTACATTCTTTTCCCTTATAGGTCATTACAGAGTATTTAGTAGAATTTGTCTTGTATTTAAAGTACTCTATGTTATGTTGTTGAATTGATGGGCTGTTCAGATTTCTTTCCCTAGTTTCTCAATTTTATAATTTTACTTCAAGTGGATATTTGCCATTGTATGAAACTGTTTGCTGACTCTAATTATATTCCTGGAAATTATGAAGAATTTTTTCCAGAAAACTTAACACATGTCTCAGAAAAATCTTATTATATCAGAAGCATTTATTATTACAGGAGTTGTGGAAATAATGAATGTACACAGAAAACACACTTAGCTTTTTGTGTGTTACACTGTATTACAGTCATATCTTATTAGATGTCTCATTTGTCCATGTCAATATTTCCTCAGGAACTGCCAGTTATGAAATACAGGAATGACTAAAAATACATGAGTTACATACTAGCTTTTAGAAACTTTATATTAAGCAGTTTTACTAAGAGGAAATAGGAATTACATATAATATTTTTAAATTTTTGATAGGACATGTAATGACAGTTCACAATTTTCTTTTCAGTTTGTCAACCATACATCTTCTAAAATCAATTTTAAATCCTCTATCTTATTGCTTTTTTGTGAAGATGCTGGAGCAGTAATTTATTCTTTAACTGACATTCAGATCTCACATATCAAGAAGAAATAAAGTATACTTTCAAATTACCTAATATATAAATGTTCAGTTGCTAAGTATTGTCCAACTCTTTGAAACCCCATGGACCATAGCCCACCAGCTTCTTCTGTCCGTGGAATTCCCCAGGCAAGAATACTGGAGTAGATTGCCATTTTCTCCACCAGCGGATCTTCCCAACCCAGGGACTGAACCTGTGTCTCCTGCATTTCTTGAATTGCAGGCATCTCCCGCATTGGCTCAGGATTCCCACTGAGCCACCTGGGAAGTCCGATATATAAGTATCATTTTACATTTTAAAATTTGAATTACTTTCTAAATGATTATCATTCACTGTATACTACTTTATTTAAAATCAGAAGCAGAAAAATATACAAGAATCTTGATATTTAAGAGTGATATTATACAGTTTCACAGTGTTCTGATGTTTTACAAAGGTGCTCTACTTTTGTAAAGATGTATGGATCATGAAAACCATTGCAACACTTATAGTTAAAACTTGTCTAAAAATTCCCTCAGAATTGAAATTGCATGAAAAAAGTATGCTTTCTCTTGATACAAATTCTGTTTATTAATTGAAGACATTTCTAATTAAAAGCATCAAACTCAATTATCCTCTCCCAAAACAGAAACCTTCTGTCTTCAAGATGAGTAAGAATTACAGAAGTTGTTTTGATTGCTGAGTGTCCAAGGGCTTCATTCCTAAGTCATTTTAATTTAAGCATAAAAGATAATAATCCACAGCTCTACCATGACAGAAATGCAGGTCTATGGAGAAAATGAAGATGGTCAATATGTACAAGTGCTAAGTCACTTCAGTCATGTCTGACTTTTTGTGACCCCATGAATTGTAGCCTGCCAGGCTCCTCTGTCCATGGGATTTTCCAGGCAAAAGTACCAGAGTGGGTTGCCATGCCAATTTCCAGGGGATCTTCCCAAACCAGGGATTGAACCCATATCTCTTATGTCTCCTGCATTGACAGGTGGGTTCTTTACCACCTGCCCCACCTAGAAAGCCAATATGTACAAGACTCCTCAGCAAAAAAGTGCTACCATCTGAGCTTGAGGGGCTCCCAATATACAGGGCTTGTCAAATAGAGTCAGTTACTCTCTGTTCCTCCTCCTCACCCCAGGTATCTAGACTTATTATGTTTCACAGTCCTACTCCATCATAAGAATCATGCATGGTGTCTGAAAAAAGGAACAGAAATTGCTGAGGTCATCCAGACTCAATGAATGAGACTGTATACAGGGAAGTGGTCATGCCATGGGATAAGGATGTTAGACAAGATCTATAGATTAATTCCTACATTCATATAAATTTGAACAGAAAGTTTTGGTCCAGTGCTTCCAAGAGTGTGGTCCTTGGACCAGGAGCATAAATATCACCTGAGAAGTTAGAACTGTCTAATTTTAGGGTCACATCCTAAACCCACAGAATCAGAAACTCTGGGGGTAAGACCCATAATTCTGTGTTTTAATTAGCCTTGTGAGCCATTCTATTCACACTAAACCTTGAGAACCACTGATGCAGACCAGTCTTAAAACAAGGAACTACACTGATGAACCTGTTGGTTTCCTGGTTACAGTACAAACTATTTCTCTGGAAACATGCCTTGAATTAGTTGATAACTTTCATTGATCTGCTTGTGACTTTCCAGTTCCTGACCTGTGCCTTCACGTTAGTCAGTCAACCTCACACAACTAACCTGATTTCTTTGTTTTACATTTGTGTTTTCATGCTCAGTCGCTCAGTCATATCCAACTCTTTGCAACCCAATGCACGCTGTCAGGCTCCTCTGTCCATGGGAATTTTCCAGGCAAGAATACTGGCGTGGGTTGTCATTTTTATATAAATATTAATAGAGATAATAGATCATTAATAGAGACTAGAGATCACATCAAGAAAATTAGAGATACCACGGGAACATTTTGTGCAAAGATGGGCTCAGTAAAGAACAGAAATGGTATGGACCTAAAAGAAGCAGAAGATATTAAAAAGAGGTGGCAAAAATACACAGAAGAACTCTACAAAAAAGATCTTCACGACCCATATAATCATGATGGCATGATCACTCACCTAGAGCCAGACATCCTGCAATCTGAAGTCAAATGGGCCTTAGGAAGCATCACTACAAACAAAGCTAGTGGAGCTGATATTATTCCAGTTGAGCTATTTCAAATCCTAAAAGACGATGCTGTGAAAGTGCTGCACTCAATATGCCAGCAAATTTGAAAAAGTCAGCGGAGGCCATAGGACAGGAAAAGGTCAGTTTTCATTCCAATCCCTAAGAAAGGCAATGCCAAAGAATGACCAAACTACTGCACTCATCTCACACTTATTACACTTATCACATGCTAGTAAAGTAATGCTCAAAATTCTCCAAGCCAGGCTTCAACAATACATGAACCATGAACTTCCAGATGTTCAAGCTGGTTTTTGAAAATGCAGAGGAACCAGAGATCAAATTGCCAACATCCGCTGGATCATCGAAAAAGCAAGAGATTTCCAGAAAAACATCTATTTCTACTTTATTGACTATGCCAAAGTCTTTGACTGTGTGGATCACAATAAACTGTGGAAAATTCTGAAAGAGATGGGAATACCAGACCACCTGACCTGCCTCTTGAGAAATCTGTATGCAAGTCAGGAAGCAACAGTTAGAACTGGACATGGAACAACAGACTGGTTCCAAATAGGAAAAGGAGTACGTCAAGGCTGCATATTGTCACCCTGCTTATTTAACTTCTATGCAGAGTACATCATGAGAAACTCGGGGCTGGATAAAGCACAAGCTGGAATCAAGATTGCCAGGAGAAATATCAATAACAACCTCAGATATGCAGATGATACCACCTTTATGGCAGAAAGTGAAGAAGAACTAAAGAGCCTCTTGATGAAAGTGAAAGAGGAGAGTCAAAAAGTTGGCTTAAAGCTCAACATTCAGAAAACTAAGATCATGGCATCCAGTCCTATCACTTCATGGCAAATAGATGAGGAAAGAGTGGCAGACTATTTTGGGGGGTTCCAAAATCACTGCAGATGGTGACTGCAGCCATGAAATTAAAAGATGCTTACTCCTTAGGAGAAAACTTATGACCAACCTAGACATCATATTAAAAAGCAGAGATGTTACTTTGCCAACAAAGGTCCAACTAGTCAAGGCTATGTTTTTTCCAGTGGTCATGTACAGATGTGAGTTCAACTATAAAGAAAGCTGAGTGCTGAAGAATTGATGCTTTTGAACTGTGCTGTTGGAGAAGACTCTTGAGAATCCCTTGGATTACTAGGAGATCCAACCAGTCCATCCTAAAGGAGATCAGTCCTGAATATTCATTGGAAGGACTGATGCTGAAGCTGAAACTCCAATACTCTGGCTACCTGATACAAAGAGCTGAGTCATTGGAAAAGACCTTGATGCTGGGAAAGATTGAGGGCAGGAGGAGAAGGAGATGACAGAGGATGAGATGGTTGGGTAGCATCACGGATTCAATGGACATGAGTTTGAATAACCTCCGGAAGTTGGTGATGGACAGGGAGGCTTGGCGTGCTGCGGTTCATGGGGTCGCAAAGAGTGGGACATGACTGAGTGACTGAACTGACTGACTGACTGAATAGAGATAATAATCACCTTCCCTTTATGGAGCCAGGACACATCACAAAACAAATTCAGCTCAAGAATCTATGATATTTCTTCCAGTTCCCCAGGACATTAACACTTATTATTATTACTTGTTAAATTTCTGCAACATGGATTCAATCATGTATTTGTGGCACTGATATCATCAGTAATAATTATTAGTTTTAAGTTAATTCATTGAAACATCACATGTGTATATGTGTGTGTATACACAATGCCACTAAACTGTTAATTTTTATCATAATGAAAATACTGTTATCAATAGATATATCTTATTAAAACACTTTTTACAAATTCCCCTGACATATTTTCACTGCATATTCTGCAACTCTCTACTCAGGCCCACTGAACATAAGGGATATCAAGCTCTGAAATCTTTATAACTTTACACCTAGGGAGTGATATTGGAGGTTTGTGTAGGACATGGTGCAAAGCTTTCTCTAGGGATTTATTTATACATTTAATTAGGATTAACGTCATGGTCAGTATCAAGGATCCATGTCCAGTGCAGAGTTCTTGCTTTTAGATCAACATCTTTTCTGATTTCACTTCTTCAACACAGCATTTATTCAGTATAAGGAAATAGCACCAGGAGTGCTTGATCTCTAATTACAGGAATAGCTCATGTCTGAGAAGATCTAAGCATAGTTGGAACTGTGGCTGTTTATAGTCATGAAGATGCCAATACTTTTATTAAAGGACTGGCCACAGTCTAACTTTTTATCAGGTCCAAAGGCTAAGAAGCACCTGTTCAAGGATAAACTGAGAAATATTAACTTTTTAAGAATTTATTTCAGCAAAATACAGTTTGAATCAATCAGTGACAAATGTGAAGAGCACTGTACCAAACAGACCTGGGGAAAGACCTGGAGGAAGCAAAGGCAGGGCACTCTTTGATAGGTTACAGCTTAAGTGTTTGGAAAAGGCTAGTTGGTTATTTGTGATTGGTTGCCTGTAGGTTTTAAATTTTAACTTTGAGGCATTTACAGGTTTGGGGGTGCTTATGTACACAGCTAATGTATTAAGGTCACCTCATTCTAACGACCTCCTTGTTTAATTAAACCCACCTAGATGGCTTACTGGTAAAGAATCCACCTGCCAATACAGGAAACACAAGAGATGTGGGTTTGATTCCTGGGTTGGCGAGATCCCCTGGAGGAGGATATGACAACCCACTCCAGTATTCTTGCCTGGGAAATCCCATGGACAGAGGAGTCTAATGGGCTATAATCCATGGGGTCACAAAGAGTCAGACTTGATGAGCACACATACATATAATGAAAGCTGTCTTGGAGCTTGTATGGCTGACTGCTGCTGCTGACAATCCAGGCCTTTGGAAGAGTGCCTCAGATTCTTCTACATATGCAGCTTCAACAGCAGCAGTCCAAGTGTTTGTACCTGTTAGTTTCACTTTGAATCTCATTTTAGCTCACAATAAACGACGATGGGCATTAAGAACCCGACTGTCAACACAGGAGACAGGTTTGATCCCTGACCCCAGGAGATCCCATATGCCAAGGAGCAACTAAGCCCGCGGGTCACAACTACTGAGCCTACATGATGCAAGTCCTGAAGCCTGTGCACCCTAGAGCCTGTGCTCTGCAACAAGAGAAGCCACAGCAATGAGAAGATCATGCGCCCAAACTGCAGAGTAGCCCCCTGCTTGCCACAACTAGAGAAAAATCCACATAGTCAGAAATAAATATTTTTTAAAAATTATTTCAGATAACTTGGTTTTTTTTTTTCATCTTTGTCAATTCTCAACCCCTGTTTCATTTTTTTTCCTTTTTTAAAAAATATTTTTCTTCTTGCTAGCTAGGAAATAAGCATTAAGTTGATTGTGAAGAATATCCTAGTTATATTACAAAATAAACTCAGGTATTTAAATTTCTTCACCTAACAAGAATGGTGTTTGCTGATTCCTTGAAGAATATGTAAGATATATGCTGCATAAAAAAGAGAAGCAATAATTTCCTTCTATCATAATAAAAGCAGGGATGCTTTCTAGATAATATTAATAAAGCATTGTATAATTGTTTTCTCACATGTTGCAAGTTTAATATGTACTATAATTATATCACAAGAAATTGAGTTGATAAGTCATCCCTGTGATGATTTTTAACATTGAAGATACATATTAATTCAAATAAGGCATATTAATCACTTTCTGGTAAGAAAAAATCTATAGCTTGGTAGCTATATCTAGGTACAATGTGGTTAGTTGTTTAGAAAAGTGCAAAATTATACCTCTGACCTCTCTGATTCATAATGGATCAACTTAAATTTTTTACTTTATAATGACATGAAAATGATATGCTTTGCATTTTGAATTTTCATCTTCCCCTGAGCTAGCGTGATGCAGTTAATATACTCTCTCTAATGGTGGGTAGTGGCAGCCACAGCTCCCAGACAGCCAGGTGACCATAAGAGTGACCAACCAATATTTTTAAAACTGTTTTCTACCCATACATGGACCCTGTTTGGCACATCAGTACAGTATTCTAGAAATGACATGAGATACTTAACGTGCATGTGTGCTCAGTTGCTCAATCATGTCCTACTCCTTTGGGACCCCATGGACTGTAGCCCTCCAGACTTCTCTGTCCATGGGATTATCCCAGCAACAGTACTGGAGTGGGTTGCTATTTCCTGCTCCAGAGATACTCAACACTTCAGTATACAATAGGCTTTGCGATAGATGATTTTACCCAACTGTAGGCTAACCTAAGTGTTCTGAGAATGCTTAAGATCAGCTAGGCTAAGTATGATGTTGCTAGTTTAACTGTATTAAATGCATTTCAGACTTAATGATATTTTCACCTCCAGTGAATTAATTGGGACATAACCCAGTTATAAATGGAGGAAGAATTGTGAAATAAGGAAAGAAAACCTTGGGACTTCTTTGGTGGTCCAGTGGTTAAAAACTCTGCTTTTCAATGCAGGAGGTGTGGGTTTGATACCTGATGGGGAGACTAAGTTCCCTCGTGTTGCAGGGTGAGGCCAAAATCTTTAAAAGAAAGAAAGAAAGAAAACCAAACCTAATTAAGCCTTCCCCTGTGCAAGGGGAAGGCTCTCACATGAACCACTCATGCAGCTGGGACAAACAGGAAGAGAAGAAAGAGGAGAACTATGTAGGCAGGGGAAACACTAAGAACATGGGAATTTCACCTCCTGCTTTGAAGAAAAAGCAAGATCCTGCCTCTGCCAGCAGCAACGTTCCTCCCTCCATGTACAACAAATGAGAAGCTGCCATAGACTTGAATTCTTGTTCTCCCATGAACAAAAGTGAACAATCTAATTTCCTCCCAACACCTAATAAAAGTCTTTCCCCTTTGTTCCCCAGATTTGCCTGTGAGTCACCATAGCTTGCCTGTCCTGAATTGCAATTCTCTGCTGCTCTAGGATAAACCTATAACTGGTAAAATAACCAGCTGTCTTATTTTTAATGTTGACATTACATAAAATACATATTTTAACATTCTGTATTGGTTAAAATTACTCACATAAATATTTCTTTGCTATCCATCTTCTTTTACATGTCGTTATTCATCCTTCATTTCAGCTGGCTTTCCTCCTACTGTCAGTTATCTTTCTGAGTAAAGATGCTAAGTGCTTTACTTCCTCACGTCCTTCCCTCTGTTCAATAAAATAACCTGGCATCCAGAACCCAATAAGATGGTTGTTTTGAGACATTGGTCTACCATCTTCTCTATCTGTTAATTTTCAGAATATAGTTGCTATTCCTTTCCTCAACACCTCATATCCAATTTATTGGCTTGTCATGTGGCAAGCAGAGTGAACTTAGACTCAGTAAGAGAAGATATAGTTTTAAATTTTTTGCTTGGTCTTGGGGTCAGATAATTTCAGTCTAGATTCCACCTGTGGCTTTCCTGCATTCTGAACTGACATCTTAATCATAGAAATAGTTTATGGTCTGTATCTATATAGAAGATTGTTGTTCTTTTTTTATGTTGATAATTTTTTTGCTGTTTTTAAAGACTGACTCTTATACTATGTACCTAAAATGTATAAAAGTGTCTTAAAAATGGGTGCAGTTTTTCACCTTTATTAAGATGTATAGTATCTGTCAATTCAAATCAAAGGATGCATTCTATGTCTATTTGCAAGTCAACTTGGGCTCTTTTGAGTGACTTGACTGTCTTATTCTGATTTGTTGTTGTTGCCCAGTCACTCAGTCATGTCTGACTCTTTGTGACCCCATGGACTGCAGCACTCCAGACTTCCCTGTCCTTCACCACCTCCTGGAACTTGCTAAAGCTCATGTCCATTGAGTTGGTGATGTCATCCAAACATCTCATCCTCTGTTGTTCCCTTCTCCTCCTGACTTCTATCTTTCCCAGCATCGGAATCTTTTCTACTTCTGAGTAACAGTACTATTAAGTCTGTTTAGCCTCTGAACAATAAAACAGGAGAAGACCATTCATTTATATGATTAACAGGTAAAGGGACACATCATTTATGAAGCATCTATTCAAAGCAGGCATTGTGCAACAGGGCATATAAGTTGTTTAAAAAGCCAATCCTACTCAAAACACACATAAAACTATAGTTCAGTTCAGTTCAGCTGCTCAGTCATGTCCGACTCTTTGCAACCCCATGAATCACAGCACGCCAGGCCTCCCTGTCCATCACCATCTCCCAGAGTTCACTCAGACTCACGTCCATCGAGTCCGTAATGCCATCCAGCCATCTCATCTGCTGTCGTCCCCTTCTCCTCCTGCTCCCAATCCCTCCCAGCATCAGAGTATTTTCCAATGAGTCAGCTCTTCACATGAGGTGGCCAAAGTACTGGAGCTTCAGCTTTAGCATCATTCCTTCCAAAGAAATCCCAGGGTTGATCTCCTTCAGAATGGACTGGTTGGATCTCCTTGCAGTCCAAGGGACTCTCAAGAGTCTTCTCCAACACCACAGTTCAAAAGCATCAATTCTTCGGTACTCAGCTTTCTTCACAGTCCAACTCTCACATCCATACATGACCACAGGAAATACCATAGCCTTGACTAGACAGACCTTAGTCGGCAAAGTAATGTCTCTGCTTTTGAATATGCTATCTAGGTTGGTCATAACTTTTCTTCCAAGGAGTAAGTGTCTTTTAATTTCATGGCTGCAGTCACCATCTGCAGTGATTTTGGAGCCCAAGAAAATAAAGTCTGAAAACGTTTCTACTGTTTCCCCATCTATTTCCCATGAAGTGATGGGACCAGATGCCATGATCTTCGTTTTCTGAATGTTGAGCTTTAAGCCAACTTTTTCACTCTCCTCTTTCACTTTCATCAAGAGGCTTTTTAGCTCCTCTTCACTTTCTGCCATAAGGGTGGTGTCATCTGCATATCTGAGGTTATTGATATTTCTCCCGGCAATCTTGATTCCAGCTTGTGTTTCTTTCAGTCCAGCATTTCTCATGATGTACTCTGCATATAAGTTAAATAATACATAAATAACTATAATATACTAAGAAGCAGCAGAACACGGGGTAAGTATAAGGGATTTTAGGCAGAAAAATCTAAGCACAAGTCCCAACTATGTCATTTACTAGCTGTGAGACTTGGGTAGGTTACAAAGCTTTGGAAATTCTCACTTTTCCTATCTACCATGTGAACTTTAGTAGTAATTTCCTGATATTTCATAATTTTGGCTATTAATATAAAGTGCCAATGAAAGGAGACTGTCATGGAAGTTTTATGAACATGTAAAATACAAATGTATAGAAATAGTCAAAATTTGAGAAGAAATTGAAATAAATGTTTTAAACAATCTAAAGCTGTTACAAAGACTGAAAAAGACTGATGAATAAACATAGAACTAAGCTATATACTTTTTAGTTAAAATTTATACCAAAAATATGCATAAAAGTGGACAATCGGGAAAATATTAAAATATCCTGATGGTGAAAGAGAGGGGGTTGTTATCATGCATTATTTCTCAAAGTGAATAAGATTAATTAATATTTTTGTAATTATTCATGTATGTATTATATGAAACATGCAATGTTTAATAGCAGCAAATTCTAATTTTGAAAATAATATGGTTAGTAAAAGATGAGGATGAATTTCACAATGACAATGAAGAGTCCAAAACCAAGTAGTAATTGTGGTAGAGAGAGATATATCACGGTAAGCTCTAAGTGTTATATTAATAACTCATAGTCAGTTGAATACTTTTTTTTTCACTATTGTATGTATCTGTGAGTATCCCTGGAAAGTGAGGCTTATATAGGGTGAGTGAGGAACTTGGATTTTTCTCCTTATGTTCAAGAAGACTCACTCTGTGCAAAAAAAAAAAAAACAAAAAAAAATACATTGAATAAACCCAGGAAGATAAATAAACCCAGGAAAGTCTTCTAAGCTAGGGCTGATTGCTTAACATTTTTCCCTATTCTGTTTAGATGTTCTGAATAATTCTATATGTTCATTGCCAAGCTAAATAAACATTATTTAATTAACAGATGTATTGATCTGATCACTGAAATGTAATCTGTTGACCTTCCTTTTATGGCAATATGTATGGCTTCTAAATGAAGTTTAGGAAAACTGCCTACATATATAACAAAAGAGTATGGAAATTCACATGCAAGGCAATGAAATTTAATCTTTATAAATGATTGTTAAAACTTTCTTAATGAACTGAAATAAAAGACTCAGGTTAAAATACAAGTTGATACAAGACCAAGATTGCACGTTCAATAGAGTCTTAACATGGCTAACCAACAGTAACGAAAAAGACAGAAATGAACTTCGCCAAAATGTTATTTGGTGTCTTAGTCTATTTCTAATTGATAATATTTCATCCTTATTCATATTAGTATCATTGTGTATATTTTCAAAAGTGCTAATGATATTTAAATATTATAAGCAAAAATTCATAAAATGAAGTAAGCCATAGCTATTTTAAAGAAAAATGTTGACTTTTAAGCCTGAAAAAAAATAAACATTGACTTAGAGAAAAATTATACTATGATTTAAATTCTAGTTGCCAATGAATTGATTGGGAAAAGCCAGAAACACATGGAGCTACGAGATTTTAACACTCTTTTTCTTAAGAAACCAGAGAAACTTAAATTTTAAAATGTAACCAAGGTGTAACATCTATCTGTTTTATGCAAAAGGGAGTAAATAAACAAATGCGGCATATAGTTTTTTACTTCATAAATCTTACTAGGGTGTCTGAGAGTAATGTATGTATGATCTCATTAATGAAACCCCAAATATTATTCAGTGCCCTTCAGAAGAAACCAAGTGAATGCTATCTTTATATATTGATCTGAGATAGATGAAAAGTCCTGATGAGTATAAATATAATATGTTGTTTTGATTAACAGGAAAAAAATCATTGAAAAATTCCAGGAAAAAAAATCAAATTGTTCAAATAATAAAGAACTACTGATACAATAATATTATGAATCATAAATGACCTAGGGACAGGTCAGGTGGAAAAGAGGTTCAAGAAGGAGGGGACATATGTACACATATACCTGGTTCAATTTTGTTGTATAGTAGAAACAGACTTAAGATTATAAAGCAAATATACTCCAATTAATAAAAAAGAAAAAAAGGCACAATGATTAATCATACAAATTTTTCATAAAACTGATAACTATTATAATAACCACATTATCAGTTCAGTTCAATTGCTCAGTCGTGTCTGACTCTTTGTGACCCCATGGACTGCAGCACGCCAGGCCTCCCTGTCCATCACCAACTCTCAGAGTGTACTCAAACTCCTGTTCACTGAGTAGGTGATGCCATCCAACCATCTCATTCTCTGTTGTCCCCTTCTCCTCCTGCCTTCAATCTTTCCCAGCATCAGGGTCTTTTCCAAGGAGTCAGTTCTTTGCATCAGGTGGCCAAAGTTTTGGAGTTTCAGCTTCAGCATGAGTCCTTTCAATGAATAGTCAGGACTATTTTCCTTCAGAATGGACTGGTTGGATCTCCTTGCAGTCCAAGGGACCCTCAAGAGTCTTCTCCAACCGCACAGTTCAAAAGCATCAATTCTTCAGAGCTCAACTTTCTTTATACTCCAACTCTCACATCCATAAATGACCACTGGAAAAACCATAACTTTCACTAGATGAACCTTTGTTGGCAAAGTAATGTCTCTGCTTTTTAATATGCTGCATAGGTTGGTCATAACTTTTCTTCCAAGAACAAGTGTCTTTTAATTTCATGGCTGCAGTCACCATCTGCATCTGCATTATAACTATTAACCTATTTAATCATTAGACCAGTCCTAGGAAGTAGGTTTATTATCATTCTCAATTACAGATGAGGGGCTTGAAGCTTGGCAAAGGTAAGAAACTCAGCTGAGTAATATTCCGTTGCATATACGTACCACATCTTTATCTGTTCATCTGTTGACAGACATCTAGATTGCTTCCATGTCCTAGCTATTCCAACTAGTGCTGCAATGAACATTGGGGTATACATGACTTTTATAATTATGGTTTCCTCAGGGTAAATGCCCAGTTGTGGGACTGCTGGGTCATATGGTAGCTTTATTCCTAGTTTTTAAAGGAGTCTCCATATTGTTCTCTATAGTGGCTATATCACTATGGCAGAAACAAACACATTATAAAGCAATTTTCCTCCAATTGAAAAAAAAAGAAACCCGGTTAAGTGGTGTAGCCACCACTGCACAGCATACCAGATCCTGGGATATCTTCCACAACGTAACATACCATGCATAAATAGAACAGGCTGTGAGAGGACACATTCAAACCAGGGAAGCAAGAAAAGGATGCTGACTGCTTCTGTGGAGAGTTCTCTCAGAACCAGCCCTTTTGGACACATAGGAGTATACTTTCTAAGGAAAGACCTTCACTCTGTCTTAGTCTATTCAAACTGTTATAACAAAATACTATGGACTACATAGTTTAGAAACAACAGAAATTTATTCATCTCAATTCTGGAGGCTGGAAGTCCAAGATAAGCGTGCCAGTATGGTAGGGTCCTGGTGAGAGCCCTCGGCTGGAGGGCAGACAGCCAGCTTCTCACTGTGTCCTCACAGGGTGGGAGGAGTGTGGGAGCCCCATGGGATTTACTGTATAAGGGCACTAATTCCACCTGTGAGGGTTCCACCCTTATCATCCATTACTTCCCAAAGGCTCCCTCTCCTAACACCATCCCTCTGTGTGTGTGTGTGAGGATTTCAACATGTGAACGCTGGGTAGAAGAGGGACATCAGTACTCAGATCACTTCCCTCTCTATTGCTTTATAGCCTGAGAACAACTTTAACAACAAAATAGTAGACCAAGTGCTACCGGGTTTGAATAATAACTGCTGTTGCTAAGTCACTTCAGTCATGTCCACCTCTTCGCGACCCCATGGACTGCAGCCTACCAGGTTCCTCCGTCCATGGGATTCTCCAGGCAAGAGTACTGGAGTGGGTTGTCATTGCCTTCTCCATTGAATAATAACTACTTATAATAATTCTCTGAGAAAACCAGTTGCCTAACAGATGAAAATATGGAGCTTGTGGAAAACTGGAACTCCATTTTAGAAAGTGAAAAGAAATTTCTGCTCTTATAGAAAGTTAAGCTTGATACAGATCCTCCCTCTGATAGAATGGGACTACCTTTCTCTCCCTGCAAGTAACTCATTGTGCTGCAATGCAGAATAAATGTAAAGGTCACTTTGTTTTTCTAACACTCTTGCCTTGAATCACAAACCACTACCCCTTAAAGGCTTTCATATCATTGTGACACTTTCCTTCCATAATGTTTAATGTTAGCTTACAAATATTTGTTCAGCAGCTTTTTTATTTCATTTCTGTTGTATTAAAGGGTAGATTAGATTGACTGATGTCAGAGTCTGGTGTCGAATACAGTGTGATGACTGAATTTCTTTTGTTGCACTGACAGATAAAAGTGTCCTATGCTCAAAGATCATTTCATCCTGTATAGATTTGTTTTTCCATTGAAACACATGCTTGTGATATGATAACTCATTTTCTGTATGGGTCAAATCAATCTGGATCTACTGTCAATAGTATTCTGAATTACCAACAGACTTTACATTTTTGTTCAACAGATAGATATTACAGAAGCATGGGCTATAGTACAAAAGACATATTTTCAAAATCTAAACTTTATGCATTTAGGAGTAAGGATACAGCCCAAGGGTTTGACATGATGAAGGAGGAAGATTCTGAACTCAACTCTTCCCATGGGCACAAAAAATCTACAACTACATATAGAATAATTTCTTCTGAAATTATGAAAAATAGAGGAATAGTCTCCACCAATAAAAGGGGAAAGAACAGCATCAAGATGAGTAGGAGACACAAATATAATCTTATAAGGACAAACCCATACCCCAGTACTGGTGACCCATAATTGGGAAGGATCACAAAGGTACAGTTATTTTTCCTGAGGAACAAGTGACTTGGGCTCCCTGTTCATGCACCATAGCCCTTAGACCCCAAAGAGAAGAGGCAAGCCCCCCAAAACCGGGCTCACCTCAAGACACAAGAAAAAGCTCAAGCACACAACCTCACCTTACATCTAAAGAAACTAGAAAAAGAACAAAGTCCAAAATTAACAGATGGAAATAAATATAATATTAGAGCAGAAATAAATGAAGTAGACAAAAAAAAAAAAAAATCAATGAAATTATCCAACATGGGCAGACTTGCAAGGTAAGTGAAATGAGTCAAATGGAGAAAAAACACCGCGCTAATTTAAACAAACAAATGAACAAAATGGACAAAGTAAAATCAAAGATAAACCAGAAGGGATGATGTTCAGGTGAGACAAAATGCAAGGAAGGAGTCAATGTAATGGTGATGTGTGTTAATAAGACACATGGAGGTGATAACTCTGCAGTGTTCTGAGATGTTGATTCATGATATTGTATACCTGAAATTGATATAATAATAATATACAAATTACAAAATTGGAAGCAATAAGTGTAAAGAAGCAATCGAGAGGTACTGTTTTCCTAATCTAGAGTAGCTAAGATTTTAAAAATTGATTTATCAAGAAATGTAGATTTGGGTATCATATTTAAAGTCTTAATGACAAGTAGTAAAAGGATTTGCATGAATTATTTGGTACTGAGATGAAGGGAGTTGAGATGTGAGAAAATTTTTCATTTTTCAGAGGAGACTCAGAAGAATCTGTCTAAAAATTATAATATGAGAAGGATAAGCTTGATAATTCCTTTTATGGTAGTACAAGACCAACAAAACAAAAATGGATAAAAATAAATGTCTTGAGTTGAACTAGAGATTTAAGATAAGGCAATATAATTTTAAACTAAATTTTTAAATTTTATATAGTTTATTTTGGATACATTAATTTATTTTTAGTTTAGTCACTTCATAATGAAGTGTTCAATCAGGTTACTGGACCCAATTTCCAATGTGAGGGAATAGTTCCCCTGACACCAACAAACCAGACTTAGAACCCTGACTCAATTCTGACTCTATGTGGTAACAGTATCAGAGTCCACAGGTTACAGATTCATTCCTTCAGAACTGCCCTTCTCACATTTCAGACATTGGTAACAAGCTTGAGCTGTTACCTGTACTTCTGACTGATCAGGCTATTTATTAGACATTCGTAAGTTCTCCTCTTTGGGTTTCATTAAGTTGGATAGAGGAGAGTGAAAAAGTAGGCTTAAAATTCAACATTCAAAACCTAAAATCATGGCATCCAGTCCCATTACTTTGTGGCAAATCAGTTCAGTTCAGTTCAGTCACTCAGTCGTGTCCGACTCTTTGCGACCCCATGAATCGCAGCACGCCAGGCCTCCCTGTCCATCACCAACTCCCAGAGTTCACTCAGACTCACATCCATCGAGTCAGTGATGCCATCCAGCCATCTCATCCTCTGTCGTCCCCTTCTCCTCCTGCCCCCAATCCCTCCCAGCATCAGAGTCTTTTCCAATGAGTCAACTCTTTGCATGAGGTGGCCAAAGTACTGGAGTTTCAGCTTTAGCATCATTCCTTCCAAAGAAATCCCAGGGTTGATCTCCTTCAGAATGGACGGGTTGGATCTCCTTGCTTGAGTCCAAGGGACTCTCAAGAGTCTTCTCCAATACCACAGTTCAAAAGCATCAATTCTTCAGCACTCAGCCTTCTTCACAGTCCAACTCTCACATCCATACATGACCACTGGAAAAACCATAGCCTTGACTAGATGGACCTTAGTCGGCAAAGTAATGTCTCTGCTTTTGAATATGCTATCTAGGTTGGTCATAACTTTTCTTCCAAGGAGTAAGCGTCTTTTAATTTCATGGCTGCAATCACCATCTGTGTGATTTTGGAGCCCCCAAAAATAGGGGTAGAAGGGAAATTGGCAGATTTCATTTTATTGGGCTCTAAAACCACTGTGGATGGTGATTGAAGCCAGTAAATGAGAACACACTTGCTCCTTGGAAGAAAAGCTATGACAATCCTGATGCTGAAACGGAAGCTCCAATACTTTGGCCACTTGATGCGAAGGGTCAACTCACTGGAAAAGACCCTGATGTTGAGAAGATTGAAGCCAGGAAGAGAAGGGGGTGACAGAGGATGAGATCGTTGAATGATATCACTGACTCAATGGACATGAGTTTGAGCAAACTCTGGGAGACAGTGAAGGACAGGGAAGCCTGGCATGCTGCAGTCCATGGGATCACAAAGAGTCAGACACAACTTAGTGACTGAACAACAACAATTTGCAACTGACAACTCAGAGAAACATTTCACTTACTAAACACCCATTTATATAAAAGTATATAACTCAGGGAACAGTTGATGGAAAAAAAATGCACAGGGAATAAAGTATGGAAAGTGAAGAACATCCATGACATCCAGGTGTGCCACTCTTTCAACATCTCCTCATGACCAACCAGGAAGCTCTCCAAACCCTGTCCTTTTGAGTTTTTATGCAGATTTCATTACATAGATATGATTGATTAATTCATTGGCCATTGGTAATTGATTCAACCTCCTGCCGCCCTCCCCATCTCAGAATACAGGGGGTATGATTGAAAGCTAATTAGTTAATTAATTACCTAGTTGGTTCTGCTGGCAAACAGCCTCATCTTTAGTTGGGATCCAAAAGTTACCTCATTAACATAACATCAGTTCAGTTCAGTCCCTCAATAATGTCTGGCTCTTTGAGACCCCGTGAACTGAAGCACACCAGGCTTCCCTGTCCTTCACCATCTCCCAGAGCTTGCTCAAACTTATGTCCCTTGAGTAGGTGATGCCATCAAACCATCTCATCCTCTGTCCTCCCCTTCTCCTCCTGCCCTCAATATTTCCCAGCATCAGGGTCTTTTCCAAGGAGTCAGTTCTTAGAATCAGGTGGCCAAAGTATTGGAGTTTCAGCTTCAGCATCAGTCCTTCCAATGAATATTCAGGACTGATTTCCTTAAGGATGGACTGGTTGGATCTCCTTGCTGTCCAAGGGACTGTCAAGAATCTTTTCCAACACCACAGTTCAAAAGCATCAGCTTTCTTTATAGTCCAACTCTCACATCTATACATGACTATCAGAGAGACCATTGCTTTGACTAGATGGACCTTTGTTGGCAAAAGAATGTCTTGGCTTTTTAATATGTTGTCTAGTTTGGTCATAAATTTTCTTCCAAGGAACAAGCGTCTTTTAGTTTCATGGCTGCAGTCACCATCTGCAGTGATTTTGGAGCCCCCCAAAAATAAATCTGTCACTTTATTTAAAAATAAATTCTGTCACAATGGAAACAGTGAAAGTGATAGTAACATAATGTAGGTGCCAGAAACAGGGACAAGAAACAGGTATGCACTTATTATAAATCACAATATTAAAAAGCCATTCTAAGAAAATAAAACATACTAGAATTTTTTTTAAGCAAAAGTTCTTTAGCAATAACTGTATTACAAAATGGAATCTGGTGTCAGATATATTTCAGTTTTTACTGTGTTAATTCCAAACTTGAAATTTTTTCTGATGTCCCCAAATAAATTCAGGAAATAGGAATATACATATACATACATACATACATATATACACACACATATATGCATATGTGTGTATATGTGTGTGTGTTAGTTGCTCAGTTGTATCTGACTGTGATCCCATGGACTATAGTCTGCCAGGCTCCTCTGTCCATAGAGCTCTCTAGGCAAGAATACTGGAGTGGGTAGCCATTCTCTTTTCCAAGGGATCATCCCAACCCAGGGATTGAATCCAGGTCTCCTACATGGCAGGCAGATTCTTTACCATCTGACCAACCAGGAAAGCCCCATATATGTGTGTGTATATATATATATATATACACATATATGTGTGTGTATATACATGTATGTGTTTGCATATCCTAAAATACAACACCATACACTCCACTGAATAACTGAAATCTGTCATTTGGATTTCACTTTGAATAATTATTATGTTTTATAAAACAGGAGACATTGAAAAAATTATATTCCAAAATTGGTGACATAAGCTTAAAGACATACATGTGTAATTAAAGTAATGTGCTTTTGAATAAGAATGTCTTCCTTTTCATATAAAAAATAGACTCTTACACTATTCCAGACAGCAGATTATTTTTGTTTTCTTACATTTAATTTCTCCGTTGGTGTTGTCCTCTGACATCTGTTCACTGAAATACAAAATAACTATCATTTATGAGGCTCCATAGTCAAGAATGGCACCCCACTCCAGTACTTTTGCCTGAAAAATCCCATGGACGGAGGAGCCTGGTAAGCTGCAGTCCATAGGGTCACTAAGAGTTGGACACGACTGAGTGACTTCACTTTCACTTTTCACTTTCATGCATTGGAGAAGGAAACGGCAACACACTCCATTGTTCTTGCCTGGAGAATCCCAGGTCAGGGGAGCCTGGTGGGCTGCCGTCTATGCGGTTACACAGAGTCAGGCACAACTGAAGTGACTTAGCAGCAGCAGCAGCATAGTCAAGATGAAATGTTGTTTTGGTTTTCATTAGAAATTTCCATAAAAGTGTCTCTTAAGACAATTAATTAATAGGCTTTCTCAATGTGATACTGTGCATTCAGGTTCAGAATTTATTTTTAACAGCTTTTTTCAACTGTAATGTCTAATTTATAAATAAGCTATTTTTATTATCTTTCATTAAAACAGTAAAAATCATCCTAAATAGAAAAAAAATTTATAAAATTTGAGAGACATTAACTGTATAGAATGCTGAGGTTCCCTTCCCTCTTAGGTTTTTGGGCCTAATAACTAAATTGACATAAAACAGATTAACAGGGGAAAAAATCAATTTTTCAGGAATAGGAGCTCATAAAGTATGAAACTCAAAGGACTGACCAGAGCAGGCAGATGTTATTCCTCTTGCTAAATCACTTCAGTCGTGTCCAACTCTTTGTGACCCCATGGAATGTAGTCCACCAGGATCTTCTGTCTGTGGGAATTCTCCAGGCAGGAATACTGGAGTGGGCGGCCATTTCCTTCTCCATTTATACCTCTTCGACATGTAAAAAATACATTTGTAAAGAAATGACAAAATGGGACATCCCCAGTGGTCCACAGGTTAAGAATCCACCTGCCAATGCAGGGGAGACAGGTTCAGTCCATAGTCCAGGAGATCCCAGATGCTTGTGGACAGCTAAGCCCCATGCACCACAACTACCGACCCTGTGTTCTAGAGCCCGTGCTGTGCAACAAGGGTATCCACTCTGACAGAAGCCCACACATCACAACTGGAGGGCAGCCCCTGCTCAGCCCAACTACAGAGAGCACATCCACAGCAATGAAGACCCAGTGCAGCCAAAGATACAATTAAATAAAGAAGAGTTGACAAAAAAAGGGGGTTTGGATATGGGATGAGAGATGATTAGTTAGTGAAGAAGTAACAAGATGTGTCCATTCAGCTTCCTTAGCCCTGAGTTTCCCATCTCCATCTACAAGGAGGATGTCATTTATCCTCCTGGGGCAGGCAGGGTAGCTTCATGTGGGAGATTGATGTCCTGCTTTCAGGGGGAAAAAGAAGGATCAGGGTGTCTTCATGTACTTGTTGTTACTTAAGTACCTTTAATTCAAAGTGATCAATACTTCAAGGTGGCATATTTTGGGGTGGTATATTTTGCTCTCCTTCAAAAAGGACGACAGCATTTAGTGATTTTAGAAGCACAATAATTTACTCAAGCTGTCAGCCTTCACCTTTCACAGAGTGGTTCCAGACCGACAACCAGTAAAAGAAACTGACAGCATAGACCTGAGTGCCTCCTCCCCAAATGACACTTTGTGGTATCAAGAATTGCCATTTTTTCACATTCTTTACTATTTATTTGGCAAAGGAACACTATTATCTTTGCATGTTTTCTCTCGTTGCTTCTGCACATTTAAGGCCACACTGAAATAGATAACTGCACATTATCTCAGTTCTTTTGGGAAAATGCTAATGAATTCTAGTAATTCTTCAGGTTTTGCAGGCATATTTGGAGAAAGCTAAACTGTTATTTAATTAAAATTTTTAAAAAACTTGTTAAGGATTACACAGGCAATAAACAAAACTATTTATATAAAATAATAACTGCTCTAACAACATTAAATAGTATCTTTATCTTTGACATCTTCCCGTCCAAATTTTTCCCAATCTTTCTAACTCTTTCTAAACACAGTCTTTCTAACTTGGTATTTTCTCTCCATTTACCTGTCCTGGCCTTGCCTTTCTTTTTCCTCTGCTTTGTTCTTCCTGTTTCAAATCAGCTACCTTTCACCACAATCCAACTTTCTTTAATCCTATGTAAAGAAGGAGAGTGCAAACCCTCTCTCAATGCTACAATTGAACTCATGTTTTAATATATAAACTACAATAAGCTTTTGCTGTGGAAAGTCATAGAATTATGAAAACTGATGCCAATAAAATATATTAACCCCCACTTCAACTGTGCCTCAGTCTCATATGGCATTCCTTTTTTTTTTCTTTTTTAGCTATGATCATTTCATGACTTCAATATGTTTTCCAATCCTTATCAGGTTAATGAAGTTTCATACTCAATGACTATAACTCTTACTCCCAACAAATAATATTGCTCTTTGTATTTGTTCCATTTAGAAAATTAAAAACATCTACTATACAATGTATCTATTTATATTTCTATACCCAAGTTTGTCTTCTGAAGCATCCCTGGATTAGTTTTGCTTATACATTTATCCTTCATTCTATTGAGAGAAAACAAAATGTCATCCCCAAACATATCACTTTGGCATATTAGTAATTTTGAATTAAAGTTACTTAAGAAATAGCCAATGCAAAAAGGATCTTCTGACTCTTCCTTGTTCCTCCGAAAGCAGGAAATAAATTGCCCATGTTAAGGGTAACTTCCTTGCACCTGGAGAGTAGAAGGCATCCTTATCACAAGAAGCTGTGAATCAGGGCCATGAAAGCTGCATAAACAAATCAGGTTACTTCTTCACTAATTTACTACTCCCAGTCCAAATGTCTTTGTCTTGTCAATTCTTGACACCTTTATTATTTTGTTATCTAAAGGCATAAAAACTGCCTTCTTTGGTCATTTCTTTGAGTCTCCTATTTTATGAGCTCCCATTTATACACAATTAGACTTGTTTTTCTTCTCTTAATCTCTCCTATGTCAATTTACTTATTAGGGCAGGAAAACAACTTAAAGAAGAGGGGAAAGTATTTTTCTCCCAAGAACTATCTTTTTTCTTCTCTTACAGATTCCTAGTCTATCAAATAGCCTTTGTGTATAATGGAATTTTAAACTTTTTGTTTATTTCCCCTTTTTTTTTCCCCTAATGCCTGCAAGTATATAATCTCATCTCTCTATATTAGAAATAAATAAGCACAAAAAACACAATATAAAATTAACATATGTTGACCTCATTCACTATGTCTCCTATAACATCCTCATTCAAACGGACATGGTATATAATTTCCCCTTACTCTTGTCTAAAGTATCTTGCCACCATGATTCTGCTCCACTTGCCGCTACTGAACTCAATGATGAATGCAATGAGTCTTCCTAAAATGCAAACTTTCTGCTGCATGTGACTGTGTTGTGAAATGTTCTGCTTATTTTATCTTAACACTTATTATTCTTTTAGCTTTCCTGACCTAAGAGAGGAACACTGTCTCTACTTTTCTTTGGATTCTTTGGCTATTCTTGCCTCATTCCATGACCTCCATCCATCCCTTAAACATTTGCTGACCTCCAGGATTAATTTTTCTCTTCCCTTGATCTTACAGTGAGTGTTAAGCAATCTCTCTGCTTGATCTCAACCATGTTCATGCCTTAGGAAATGTTGAAGAGTCATTTTAACTGCAAATCTGATAAACTAGTTCTAAATCTAAATCAAAGTCTGTGTCAACTGTTTTACATTGAAGAAGAAGTTTCAATGCCTTAGGACCAAAATACGCATTTGAGAACAAAGAGATTAATTATGACAGGCAGTACCTTCCTCCTAGAATAAACACCCTGCATAACCATGGTGAGTTTGGGTGGAACTTATGAGATATAATTCACATAATTATGTTTTATATGGGAAAAGGGAGATTATTCTGGGCGGGTCTGGCCTAATCAGGTGAGCTCTTGAAGGCTTCTCACAGAGAAAAAATCAGATAAGCTACTCCTATTGCCTGGAGATCAAACCAGTCAATCCTAAAGGAAATCAGTGCTGAATATTCATTGAAAGGAGTGATGCTGAAGCTGAAGCTCTAATACTTTGGCCACCTGATGTGAAGAGCCAACTCATTAGAAAAGACCCTGATGCTGGAAAAGATTGAAGGTAGGAGGAGAAGGGGATGACAAAGGATGAGGTGGTTGGATGGCATCACCAACTCAATGGACATGAGTTTAAGCAAGCTCCAGGAGATAGTGAAGGACAGGGAAGCCTCATATGCTGAAGTCCATGGGGTTGCAAAGAGTCAGGCACGACTAAGCAATTGACCAACAACAAGAACTTCCCTGAAGAATGGAACAGCTATGCTGCAAACTGTCTATGAAAGCACAGGGCAAGTAACTACAGGTGCATCTAGGAGGAGTCCCTGACTGGAAGCTGGGAAGAAACTGAGAGACTCAGTCACATAACTGCAAAAAATTGAAGTTTTCCAACCACCTAAATTTGCCAGGTATAGGACCCCAAGCCCTAGATGAGAACAAAGTTTGTTCAATGTCTTGATTGCAGTCTGACACCTGAGGAGAGGTTCCAGCTAAGCCAGGCCCATACTCCTGGTTCCTGGAAACTGTAGGTTAATAAAGTGTGTTTACCCAAGCTCCTACACTGCTAAAATGTTATAGTTGTTTAGTTAGTAAGTCATGTCTGAACTCTTTGTTGACCCCATGAATTGTAGCGTAGCCATTTCCTTCCCCAGGGGTTCTTCCTGACCTAGGGATTGAACCCACACCTCTTGCATTGGCAGGTGGATTCTTTACTACTGAGTCACCAGGGAAACCATTACAAAGCAATAAAAAAAATGAATACACCAATGAAATCGCTCTGCTCTCCTGTTCCATTCAACCAGAATCCATCTCCTTCTCTAGGGCAGTCTGTCCAGTAGAATTCGCTGTTGATGGAAATGTCCTGCATGTGAGCCATCCAGGATAGTAGCAACCAAGCCACTCATGGCTATTGAGCCTTTAACATGTAGCCAGTAAGATTAAGAAACTGAATTTTAAATTTTATCTAATTTTAATGAATTAAAATGTAAATAGCCACATATGGCTAATAGCTACTGGACAGAAGAGTTAAGCCATGGTGCTCTCGTATTTATCCCCTTCCTTTCTCTACATGGTGAAATTATACACTTTTTCTATCATCACTATTAATATCAAAGAAGGGAGCTCCATCCTCAGAAATGTGGATGTCCAAAAACAGAGTTATCAGGAATGACAGCAAGAAAAGAAGGTTGACATCCCATACCTACGTCTCACAGAACAGCTCAGCTAATCTTGTCAGCCCATGTGAGTAGGGAAAATAAACAACAGAACACACGTGATGTTATAACAGACACGTTGAGCATCAGTAAAGCACAGACATTCCTACATTTTGGCCTACCAAGAAGTTCTCTCTGGCTCCAGTGGAAGGCTGCTGTAACTCAAGTGTATGTTTGAAACCCTACACAACAGGACTTTTCAGCAAACATGCCAAGGAACACGAGGCTGCAGTGTGTACCGCCAGCACACACATCATCTGACAGGAGCACCACGCTTTTGCTCTAAATTGGATGATGGCATTCAGAGTGAACTGTTCTGGGATCAGTATCAAAGCCTTTTTTTTTTTAATCTTCCCACTTTTTATTTTTATTTTTTTTATTATTTTTTACTTTATTTTACTTTACAATACTGTATTGGTTTTGCCATACATCAACATGATTCCACCACGGGTGTACTTGAGTTCCCAATCCTGAACCCACCTCCCACCTCCCTCCCCATACCATCCCTCTGGGTCATCCCAGTGCACCAGCCCCAAGCATCCTATATCCTGCATCGAACTTAGACTGGCGATTCATTTCTTACATGATATTATACATGTTTCAATGCCATTCTCCCAAATCATCCCACCCTCTCCTTCTCCCACAGAGTCCAAAAGACTATTCTATACATCTGTGTCTTGCAACTAGGAGGCAGAGCCTACAGAGCACAGCAAACGCCGGAACTGACAGCAGGAAAGTGGGCACTCATGTTAGCCTGGAGAAGGCAGTGTTTCCTCTTTTATGTGGTCTGGTAGTGTTGTTGCATTCATCTGTGCTCATGACCTCATGAGGGGTCTTGCTTGGGCCTCAATCCATCACAGTCACAGAATGGCCTTGTCTGATATTGGTGTTCAGTGAAACACTTTAGTTCCTTAGCGCACTGTGTCCTAGCTGTTACCTCAAGGTCAGCTCTCAGCTGACAACTGAGGGGCTATGCCTTTTCTTTGTCAAAGGCAATAATTTGATCAAAATAAGGCCATTCTGCATTTATACATCACTGATTTCAGATGGACCAATAAACTATGTTCTAATAATACATATTTTAAATTTCTGCACAGGCCACTCACCCAAAATTCCGACTCATCCATACAGCTGTGTCCTTCAAACCTTCAGTCAGTCACCATACTGCCCTTTGAAATCAGCATGGCCAAAAATGTTCTCAAGATCCATGCCTCAAACCAGTTTCTCTTTCTGAATTAGCTATCTCTGCCACAATTACCCAATTCATGTTAAGCAAGAATCTCAGGCTATCAATACATTGATAATAAAATGTCCCTCAGCCAATCAAATCACTTACCAGGTTCAACCAATTCCAGATCCTGTGGACTCTGGAATCTGTCACACCTCTTTAGGAGTACTCTTTATTCCATGTTTATGAATAAGAAGAACTAATATAATCAAGATATATCAGTTTTTCCCGATTTGATTTACAGATTCAATGCAATTCCAAACAAAATTCAAGAAAGTAACTGTGTGGATATTGATAAAATGATTTTAAAGGCTATACGTAGAAGCAAAAGACCAAGAATAGCCAACATAATATTGAAAGAGAACAAAGTTAGAGGACTGATGCTACCCATCTTGAAGCTATCATCATCAAGGCAGTGTGGTCAAAGTATTGATGAAAGAACAGACATATAGTTCAATGGAATATAACTCAGTATGATACTCAAATGATACAATTAAACTTACTTACAAAACAGAAAGAGACTTACAGACTTAGAGAATGAACTTACAGTTGCTGGTGGTGGGTGGGAAGGGAAAGTTAGGGAGTGTTGAGATGGATGTGATGCATACTGCCATATTTAAAATGGATAACAAGCAAGGACCTACTGTATAGCACACGGAACTCTGCTCAATGTTCTGTGGCAGCCAAGATGGGAGGAAACTTTGGCAGAGAAAAATTTCAGTTCAGTTCAATCACTCAGTCATGTCTGACCCCTTGAGACCCCATGAATTGCAGCATGCCAGGCCTCCCTGTCTATCACCAACTCCTGGCATTTACTCTAACTCATGTCCATTGAGTCCATGACACCCTCCAACCATCTCACCCTCTGTCATCCTCTTCCCCTCCTGCCTTCAATCTTTCCCAGCACCAGGGTCTTTTCCAGTGACTCAGCTCTTTGCATCAGGTGGCCAAATTATTGGAGTTTCAGCTTCAGCATCACTCCCTCCAGTGAATATTCAGGATTGATTTTCTTTAGGATGGACTGGCTTGATCTCATTGCTTTCCAAGGGACCCTCAAGAGTCTTCTCCAACACTGCAGTTCTAAAGCATCAATTCTTCAATGCTCAGCCTTCTTTATGGTCCAACTCTAACATCCATACATGACTACTAGAAAAACCATAGTTTTGAATAGACAGACCTTTGTCAGCAAAGTGACGTCTGCTTTTTAATACACTGTCTAGGTTGGTTATTATTTTTCTTCCAAGGAGCATGTGTCTTTTAATTTCAAGGATACAGTCATATTCTCAGTGATTTTGGAGCCCAAGAAAATAAAGTCTGCCACTGTTTCCTTATCTATTTGCCATGAAGTGATGGGATCAGATGCCATGATCTTAATTTTGTAAAAGATTAGTTTTAAGCCAGCTTTTTCACTCTCCTCTTTCACTTCCATCAAGAAGCTCTTTAGTTCCTCTTTGCTTTTTGAAATTAAATGGTTTCATCTGCATATGTGATACCCCAATACAAAAAAAAAAAAGTTTAAAAAATATAGTCAACTGATCACTGACAAAGGACCAAGGGCCATACAGTGGAGCAAAGGTAGTTTTGTCAATAAGTTGTGCTAAAACAACTGGACATCCATATGCAAAAAAAGAAAAGACTCTAGATCCTGATGTTACACTTTCAATTAACTACAAATATATAGATACCTAACTGTAAAATGCAAACATTGGCTGACAGTCTTGGCATAACTATTTTAGAATCCATAGCCATTTAGATAATTCCCACCCAGTCTTCAGACCCTTTGCTCTTCACTCTAAGTTAGTCCTACATCACGGTCTGAAGACTTTCCCCTTTCTCTGGATCTCTTCCCATTTCTCCATCATGGGCATTTTTCTAGGAAGGAAAAAACAACAATAACAACAAAAACTTGCACATTTGTTTCCCCTCTTGGTGTTGCTTTGCCAAGAATCTGGACTAAAACTAGAGATGTAAATTCTGTCTTCATAAGTTTGTCCTTCACATTATAATAAGATAATATATAAACTGATTAACACTGTGCCTAGAATGTATGCTGCTGCTGCTGCTAAGTCACTTCAGTCATGTCCAACTCTGTGTGACCCCATGGACAGCAGCCTACCAGGCTCCGCTGTCCCTGGGATTCTGCAGGGAAGAACACTGGAGTGGGTTGCCATTCCCTTCTCCAATGCATGAAAGTGAAAAGTGAAAGTGAAGTCGCTCAGTCCTGTCCGACTCTTAGCGACCACATGGTCTGCAGCCTACCAGGCTCCTCCATCCATGGGATTTTCCAGGCAAGAGTACTGGAGTGGGGTGCCATTGCCTTCTCCACCTAGAATGTATAGGACACACTAAAATGTAGGCATTAAGAATCACTGCAGTTGTAGTAACATTAACTTGTCATTACTGTAGTAACAGTAAGACTGTCTTGGCTGAAATCTATTTCTAGGACTTTCCATCAAACTCCTTCTGTCTTTAACAGTTTCCAGTGTGATCTTCTAAATGGCCAATTTACCCATATAACGCAGTGGTTTAGAGTCCTTCTGCAATTTTCAGTTTCTATGTTGTATGAAATTGTGACACAGGATTTGGATTTTTGCCTGATAGTTGACATAAGAATAAAAAACAAGCTCTATCAGTTCATGGTCTGTACAAGCCATGATTTTTAAGGTGCCATAAAATACACCTTATTTTATAAGGTGGTCCCACATTCTGTAATTCTCTGATCAGCACCAAACCGCAGCTCTTCTCACCATATGCTTTCCCTAGACTCTGTAACATTATGTAAGCACATCTTCTTGTTAAATAAGCTCTACTCAGCCTCTTAGGCCACATTTTTTTTCAAGTTTTCTCCATGAGGAAACTTCATCATGAGTACTCACCCCTGAGAACAAACCATACCGCATCTTATCTCCAGCATTGCATTATGAGCTTCGTATTCTTTCCTTTCTGGTTACATATCCTGCTTTTTTTAAAAAAATTAAATATCAAATACTTTAGGTTAGATATTTATTGTATTCATCATATATCTTTGCATCTTCCTTGCCAGCCAGGGAGTCCTGGCATAGACTGTGGAAGCTTAATACATTCATGTTAAAGGAAAGAAGGAACTAATGAGTAAATATAAACTTAAGGCTTTTTCTGGTACAGTAAATAAAAGTTTCAGAATCCTTTCCTTTTTGCTTAAATGCCTATCTTAAGTAGAAAGGCACTACTTTGCATTTATACAATTTAATAAAAATAGAAATTTTAAATGGTTTTAGTATATCAAAGCATAAATTATACAATTCTTGCTTGCTGCCGCTGCTGCTAAGTCACTTCAGTCGTGTCCGACTCTGTGCGACCCCATAGATGGCAGCCCACCAGGCTCCCCCGTCTCTGGGATTCTCCAGGAAAGAACACTGGAGTGGGTTGCCATTTCCTTCTCTTGCTTGAGATGAAACAAAATCAGAACACACCTTCTGCTTTTGAAAAAACTTTCTACTTTCCCAGTAAATAATGTGTCTTAGTAATCTAATACCATAACATCTTTTGAGAATTTCAAAATTTTCTTTCTATTCTTGATTGAACTCATCCTTTCTACATGTCTTTCTACCTTTGAGTTTAATTTTCTTTCAAGAGTATGAATATATAACTAAGTACCACCAGAACAAGCCATATTTTCATTTTTATAATGGCATTTTTCTTTTGGGTCTAGGGTTTTCATACCAAAGTTCACAGGATAGCATGTTTCTATTAAAACAAATGTTTCTCTGAATGAAGATATGTTGGCTCACATTGGGTTTACTTAGTGTTAATAGGAGTTGCTGCTGCTGCTGCTGCTAAGTCGCTTCAGTCGTGTCCGACTGTGCGACCCCATAGATGGCAGCCCGCCAGGCTCCCCCGTCCCTGGGATTCTCCAGTCAAGAACACTGGAGTGGGTTATATTTCCTTCTCCAATGCATGAAAGTGAAAAGTGAAAGTGAAGTCGCTCAGTCGTGTCTGACTACTGATAATCAAATATAACTATTTTTAATTCACATAAATATTTACTTCATAGTTAATAATTTCATAGAAACCCATTCTTAGAAGAGTTGCCAAATGAGATAAAAAATTATGATGGATTCTGGTAAAATAAGAGAATGTATCTGTACCCTGTGACATCTAATTATATCCAGGAAATATGAAGATTATTTGGGGCTCTGATTAGTGTTCTTAATTTAAAGGGATCACTAGAAGAAATAATATACTACAATGTATGAATTTAAGAACATATATAATGCCAATAAAAATAGCTATATTATTTGTGAATATGCCTTATTTTCTAAGTATATAATACTACAGTGTTCTATCTTTGTCCTATCATTACTTTAGTTCCTATGAATGATACATTTGTACCAATACATTGGTGTACATACTGTATTCGGTTTATGTTCAGAGTAAAAGAACTTGGTATTATTGTTTAGAGGGAAAGAATGGCAGTTTCTGGACCATATATTGGAGGAAATAAAATCATCCCTAAAGATCCCAAGGGCTTCTCTGGTGGCTCAGACAGTAAGGGATCTGCCTGCAACGTGGGAGACCTGGGTTCAGTTCCTGGGTCGGGAAAACACCCCAGAGAAGAGAATAGCTAACCACTCCAGTAGTCTGGCCTGGAGAATTCCATGGACGGAGGAGACTGGCAGGTAAGCTACATGGGATCACAAAGGGTTTGATACGACTAAGACGCTTGCTCCTTGGAAGGAAAGTCATGACCAACCTAGACAGCATATTCAAAAGCAGAGACATTACCTTCCCAACAAAGGTCCGTCTCGTCAAGGCTATGGTTTTTCCTGTGGTCACGTATGGATGTGAGAGTTGGACTGTGAAGAAAGCTGAGCGCCAAAGAATTGATGCTTTTGAACTGTGGTGTTGGAGAAGACTCTTGAGAGTCCCTTGGACTGCAAGGAGATCCAACCAGTCCATCCTAATGGAGATGAGTCCTGGGTGTTCATTGGAAGGACTGATGCTAAAGCTGAAACTCCAGTACTTTGGCCACCTCATGTGAAGAGTTGACTCATTGGAAGAGACCCTGATGCTGGGAGGGATTGGGGGCAGGAGGAGAAGGGGACAACAGAGGATGAGATGGTAATATGCTGTCAACCTCCTTTTCAATCCCCAGGATGGTACGGAACCTTGGGGAGCATCTTAATTCTGCCCGCCACAGTGCAGAAATGATTTTAGTAATACTATCCTTATAATTGAATTGGGAGGTGTCTGTCCCAGTATTCTTTTTTATTTATTTATGTGTTTGGCTATACCAGGTGTTAATTGCAGCATGTGAGTTGTGACATGTGGGTTCTAGTTCTCTGCTCAGGGATCAACCTGGGCCCTCTGATTTGGAAGTGCAAAGTCTTAGCCACAGGACCACTAGATAAGTGCCTTGTCTGATGACACTGAAAACAGCATCTGCTGCTGCTGTTGCTAAGTCACTTCAGTCGTGTCCGACTCTGTGTGACCCCATAGACGGCAGCCTACCAGGCTCCCCTGTCCCTGGGATTCTCTAGGCAAGAACACTGGAGTGGGTTGCCATGAAAAGAACATCTAAAACAGTGATTTAATCTGTAATGTATCACCACACAGGGACCTCAGTGCTCACCATTTGGCCCAGAAAGCAAAGGCCTAAAGGCAAGACTGTTTGAAATCCATCATATAAGAATTTTACCTTCTAGGTGATAATCTAATTACTCTTTCTTAGATAACAAATGATAAGTGGCAAAATCTAACAAAAGCAATGGCTTTTTTTTCCACATATGCAAGTAGCCCTAGGTTCACTGAAAATACTGGGATAAAAGACACCTGAGAAAAGGATGGCTATTCATGTCCTAACGACCTAAACAGAAACATAAAGCAAAGCTGCTTTAAATTCACAGGCTGTGGGGGAGGACACTAACATACCCGTGTGCGTACGTGCTAAGTCGCCTCAGTAGTGCCCAACTTTTTGCAACCCTATGGACTGTAGCCTGCCAGGATCTTCTGTCCATGGAGTTTCCCAGGCAAGAATACTAGAGTGGTCGCCATGTCCTCCTCCAGGGGATCTTCCTGACCTGGGGCTTGAACCCACGTCTCTTATATCTCCTGCATTGGTAGGCAGGTTGTTCACTAGTGCCACCTGGGAAGCTCCCTCTAACCATGGCTACCACATGGAACTTTCATGGCATGGTGAACTAGTGCAACAGTGTGCCTTTCTCTTTCCAAATACAGGTTGAGTTAAAGGGTAGAATTAATTTTTTTTTAAAGAAAATTCTAATTAAAAAGACATTTTCTTCAGAAAACATTACATCAGAAGGCTTATAGCTGTAAGTCCCATAAAACTACATTTCAGACCTCTGTTTTTCTTTCTGACTTTAACCAATTTTATATTGTTGGGCATCTTTCTGAAGGGGAGGTATGGTATATACCTTGCAGACTAATGTTGCTTCAAGCCAATAATATTAAATTTTCTCTATATATACAAATCATCGTTATTTATCTAAACTTATAGCAACTCCTATTACTTTAAACATGTACTTATAACTTTCACACTCAATCCTTATTGCACAAGTGCCTGGCTTGCTAAAAGTCTGGCCTTTGTACAATAATATTTAGACTTCTCTTGAAAAATGAAAGCATGTTAGTCCATTTCCATCCACGAACATATACAGCGGCTTGAGAATAAGATATGCAAATTCATTCAAATGGTTAAGACAGATTAAAACAATCATTCTCATACAATGGAAAAAAAGAAAAACGACTTTTGTAACACCTCAAGCTCTCCAAGACTGGTTATCATTTTTCTGCAGTGCGGCATGTGGGCTAAGTTTTCATATTATTTATTGTACATTGGGTCCAGTAGACAATATACTGATATCACTTGTCTCATCGTATCACACTAAACACTGCTCTGTAGAGAATCTACACATAAGAATATTTTGTTATAGTGACTAACTGAAATCTCAGTTTTAACAGAATCATAAGCAACACCTGGTATGTGTTGGTGGTATCAATTATAGTACTCTGCAGAAACATGTTTCAGAAGTTTAGAAAAAAAATAATTGTTAAATGACATGCAAGAAAATATTTCACCAATTTCCTAATTATTTAAATTGCAATCTTTGAAGCTAGATTTCAAACAGCATAATCGTCAGATGTTTTATGCATGGCTATTGAATGTTATGAGATACATTGGAATAGATAATCATAAAAGTTCAAGATATTTTATAGCAAATTCAGTACACATTAAGATATAGAAAATCACAAAATATTTTATGTATGTATTTCAAAAGCACCTCAATAAGTTATCACAATCATTTATGAGAAACCAGAAGACCTCTAAAGAGTGTCTCTTGTTGACAGGAAAGCAATAGCTAAATTTTGTTAAACAAATCCAAAAAACTAAAAAGTCAAACAATATATAAAAAGGATTTAATAACAAAAAAAGTTCAATTGCTTGTTGATGCTTCTGTCTTTGGTATTCCTCAACAAAGCCAAGAGTTGCCTCAAGATAAAAAACATGATTAAAAAAAAAAAAACATGAACCCCAGGTCAAGGCTAACAATTTTTTAGAAAAGTTAAGAGATATGATAACACAAAAAATTATATACTTGTGTCAGGAAAATCTGAAAGATAAAAGTAAAATACCTATAAAATAATTATTTCTAAGCCTCCAGCTACCTTAAAAGTTTGTTCAACAGAATAAGATAGAATACAATATTTACTGTCAAATAATTTAAGTATAAATATTGGCATAAACAGTTTTCAATTTTTTTATAGGAAAACCACATTTTATTTATTGCTTTTTTTTTTTTATACAATACTGTATTGGTTTTGCCATACATCAACATGAATCTGCCACGGGTTCAATTTTTAAAGTTAATAGATTTAAGGTGCTGCTGCTAAGTCGCTTCAGTCGTGTCCGACTCTGTGCGACCCCATAGACGGCAGCCCACCAGGCTCCTCTGTCACTGGGATTCTCCAGGCAAGAACACTGGAATGGGTTGCCATTTCCTTCTCCAATGCATGAAAGTGAAAAGTGAAAGTGAAGTCACTCAGTTGTATCCGACTAGTAGGGACCCCATGGACTGCAGCCTACCAGGCTCCTCCGTCCATGGGATTTTCCAGGCAAGAGTACTGGAGTGGGATGCCATCCCTTTCTCCTTTAAGGTGCTAGGCATTCTTATATCTTAACTATGAGTTATATATATATTTTCTGTTTAGTCTCTAAGTTGGGTCTGACTCAGCCATTCTCCTAAATCCATGGGATTACCTATGCAAGAATACTGGAGTAGGCTGGCAGTTCCCTCTTCAGGGGATTTTCTGGACCCAGGGATCGAATCCCCGTCTCCTCCTTGGCAGGCAGATTCTCTACAACAGAGTTACCTGGGAAGCCAAGGAGTTATATTCACATTAGTATACCTAGAAAACTTACTGGGCTAAATTTCTAAAGTGAAACAGACAACAAAATTTAATTCTAACTTTTCATTAAAGTATTTTAAAAATCACCAGAATTTTTGAAATGGTACCTCCTAAATGGCCCCTTAGTCTAGTCAAAGTCAGACTCAATAGATATTACTGCTTTTTAATTACCTAACTTGAGAATATCTATTCTACTGTGAACATAGGACAGCAGAAAAATAACATGAACTTTGTAGTCAACTCAGTTCTCCAAGGAAGAGTGAAAAGTGAAAGTGGTTCAGTTGTGTCCAAGTCTTTGTGACCCCATGATCTATATGTCCATGGAATCCGCCAGGCCAGAATATTGGACTGGGTAGCCTTTCCCTTCTCCAGGGGATCTTCCCCTGCATTGCAGGAAGATTCTTTACCAGCTAAGCCACAAGTTCAGTTCAGTTGCTCAGTCATGTCTGACTCTTTGTGACCCCATGAACCACAGCACACCAGGCCTCCCTGTCCATCACCAACTCCCGAAATTCACCCAAACCCATGTCCATCGAGTCAGTGATGCCATTCAACCATCTCATCCTCTTTAATCCCCTTCTCCTCCTGCCCTCAATTTTCCTAGCATCAGGGTCTTTTCCAATGAGTCAGCTCTTCACATCAGGTGGCCAAAATATTGGAGTTTTAGCTTCAACATCAGTCCTTCCAATGAACACCCAGGACTGATCTCCTTGCTGGATCTCCTTGCAGTCTAAGGGACTCTCAAGAGTCTTCTCCAACACCACAGTTCAAAAGCATCAATTCTTTGGTGCTCAGCTTTCTTCACAGTCCAACTCTCACATCCATACATGACCACTGGAAAAACCATAGCCTTGACTAGACAGAACTTTGTTGCCAAAGTAATGTCTCTGCTTTTGAATATGCTGTATAGGTTGGTCATAACTTTCCTTCCAAGGAGTAAGCGCCTTTTAATTTCATGGCTGCAATCACCATCTGCAGTGATCTTGGAGCCCAGAAAAATAAAGTCAGCCACTGTTTCCCCATCAATTTGCCATGAAGTGATGGGACCGGATGCCATGATCTTAGTTTTCTGAATGTTGAGCTTTAAGCCAACTTTTTTCACTCTCCTCTTTCACTTTCATCAAGAGGCTCTTTAGTTCTTCACTTTCTGCCACAAGGTAAGCCCAATAATACTGGCATGGGTAGCCTATCCCTTCTCCAGCAGATCTTCCCAATCCAGGAATCAAATCTGGATCTTCTGATTTCAGGAGGCTAAGTCATATCAGAACTGTAAGTTCTAGGATAAAATGTGTTTTTAAAATTTTCATCCTCATGTATTTACAGTTTGATAGACCATTCTGACATGTAGAATAACCTTAGCTGAAATAAAGACATTTGTAGTCTAACATCATTATACTTTAGAAGCTGTTCAGCATCCTGATTTTTGTGTGTGTATTTAAAATGACAACAGTCAACAAGTGCACTTTCCTGAAAGGGCCGTAGATTTTTAAAGGACTCTAAACTTTCTGTCAGTCAATACTGACAACTCATGGTTAACTAAGAGTATACACAAACCTAAAGTTGTTCAAAAAACGTTAAGAATTTAGTATGAAATCAATGACCTACATTGTACCCTTGATTATAAAGTCCTGACTTTTTTATCATCCGTCTTTATAAAAGGGAAACTTTACTCACAATGCACTTCCACCTAAATCAGAGTGAAGAGAATAATTATTACCTAATAATCACACATTATTAATGAAGTCCTAAGAGTCTAGCAAATATTATATCACAATTCTGACACCTCCAGTTTTCTATTTAAGCTGAGAGTCTATAAATACTTGTCAATATTTTCTTATATCATTTAAAAACTGATGTAAATATACCTATATCATTCCAGGTTTACATTTTATGTAAAATTTTGATGAGTTAGAGTGTAGAGGAGTACCTCTAATTGACAAAAAACTCACAGAAAAGAAGGCCACTTCACAAAATAATAATATGAATGACTCTCACTAGCAGATTTGAAGAGTAAGAAATTGTGGCATAAAACCAGAGCCCTCTTCACCCTTAGAATCAAATGGTGGTGTAATGTAATAATGTTCAGCTCTGGACTTGCTTTTAAAAAGGTATTATCACAGGAAAGAAGTGCATCCTGTATTAGCAGCAACATTGGATATAGCAATTAGGTCCCTGTTGCAAACTCATGGTGATGATACATCAGTATCTAATCACATTGGAAGAGCTCATCAAATAATGAGTGAAGAGTTCTTTAAGGACTTCCCTGGTGGTCCAGTGGTTTAGAATCCACCTGCCAATTCAGGGGATACAAGTTTGATCCCTGGTCCAGGAAGATTCCCCATGCCATGGGGCAGATGAGCCCAGAAGCTGCAACTACTGAAGCCCACCCACCCTGGAGCTCATGAAATGAGAAGCCACTGCAATAAGAAGCCCATGCACTTCAACTAGAGAGTAGCCCCTGCTGGCTACAACTAAAGAAAGCCTATGAGCAGCAGCAAAGACACAGTGTAACCAAAAATAAATAATTTTTTTTTAAGAATTCTTTAAGCAAGGGACCTCAAGTCATTTTTCAATAAACATTTGTTGTCTGTTACCTTTGTTCCAGGCTCTTTTCTAAGCTCCTGATTCATTAGTTCATATTAGCAAACTTACACCAATTACAACAGAGTGGAACACAAAATGTTATACATGTACAGAAATTCATATGTCAATACATCATCCAGAAAAAAATGTCTAGAAAAATTACAAACTTACAAGCAAGAAAGACTATATACATCATGGGAGACATCACTATTTTGCTTTAGGAAGGGATTAGAATTAACGTAAAATGAGAAGTACTGTATGTTAAAATGCTTTTATAAACCAATCATAAGATACCATAATACCAATCTTAGTGTTATGATAGGTTTCCCCAGTGGCTGAGTGGTAAAGAATCCACCTTCAATGCTGGAGGCGCAGGAGATGCAGTTTCAATCTGGGGTAGGTAGATCCTCTGGAGGAGGAAATGGCAACCCACTCTAGTATTCTTGCTAGGAAATCCCACGGACATGGAAGCCTGGAAGGCTACAGTCCACAGAGTCACAGAGAGTCAGACAACTGAACTACTCAAAAATACAGTGTTATAATTAAATCATTATTTAGAAGTGAGTGTTCAGTGATGGAAGAGTTCATCAGATTTTTCACTTTATGGATAAACATAATTTTGAGAGGAGAATGAGAAGAAACTAGGGCATTTTGGGGTGAGCAAAAGCAAAAATTAGCATGTTAGAGTATATTCAAGGAATAATGAGTAGGCTATTTACAGAATATTTTCAATACATACAACGGGAGTTCAGATTGGAGAGGGATGCTAGATTAATGCATTATTTAATTGAATTTGAAAGCAAAGGAGTATAGAACTAAAATTCAATAGATTTAAATATAAGATCTTATTTACTTAAACTTATATAACCCATCTATTAATTCACTAAGCAAGTATTTATTGAGTGCCCACCATGTGTCAGAATCAGGAATGGGTATGCAATATAATTATTCTATCAGATTCATGGGACACACGTAACTTAGATGTGGTAACCCTTATTTTAAAATGAGAAAGGATGCTAATATACACACTGGACTTAACACAAGACAGTTCAAGACTGTAGGTGGATAAGCATGGACTAGGATACGAGCAGGCGTGTGTCACAGTCCTTATCTGTACACACTCTATGTATCATCTCCATGTGTGACTTCCCTATCGAAACTAATAACATCCCAGCATATTTAGATTAAAAGAAGTATTTCTTCATCTTAATTTAAATTGTCTTTCCTCCTTGGACTTTATTCTATCATTTCTTGGGTCCCTCTGACTTGTGTATCATTTGTATCATTTTTCCTGGCTATATCAACTTGTGTATCATTTTTCCTGGCTGCAGAAGCACTTGCTAACTGCAGTGGGTAAAAATTTATTTTCCTGATTTACTCAGTGTCTGTTTATTACGATAAAAAAGACATATGAATCCTATTCTAATAAAAAGAGGTCCTCTTTCCTGATGCTTCATCTTTTGAATTATTTAATATGCTTAACTCTGCACTACCCATTTCAATCTGAACTGAATATTAAGCAGTTTTGTCTTCCACTTTCTGTACGAAGTATACTGTTCACCTTCCAATATTCCTGCCTCGGTGCTGTCTTCCAACATGACCCTGAAAGGTGATCCCTTGGCTGCTGAAATCAGAATTTATAATGTTCTGCTGGTGACTTCCTGCAGCTGTTTTCTCTGTTTCTGTGTTGGTTGTATAGGCCTGGATTTGGTAGGTAGAAAGATACTTTTATTCAGGTCAATTTTCCTGAAGAATGTTTTCATATATTTATTCATCATTTGCAGCTTACTCAAGCACAGCTTATATAAAACATTGGCACTGATTTCAGCATTATAAGAAATCATCTGACATTGAGTAATAAAAAAATATTTATGAACAGCATTAGGATGTTATATATATCCCTTCCTTTAAATGGTAAAAGAGTGGGCTGTGTGGGCCAAGTCACTTCAGCTGTGTCTGACTTTATGACCCCACAGACAGTAGTCTGCCAGGCTCCTCTGTCCATGGGATTCTGCAGGCAAGAATACTGGAGTGGGTTGCCATTTCCTCCTCCAGGAGATCTTCCTGACCCAGGCTCTTACATCTTCTGGATCCAGGTATCGAACCCATGTCTTTTACATCTCTTGCATTGGCAGGCAGGTCTTTACCACTAGTGCCAATTGCGAATGGTCAGTAAAAGAGTGGCAGCTTCCAAAATTCAAATCAAGTGTACAGAAAATAAAAGTAATCAAAGAAGTCATCATTACATTGCAAGCACTCTATTTTACCAGTTTAAACTGAAGGAGAGAAATCTAAAATTGAGAAAAAAAAATTTTCTATATCTCCTGTCTCTCTTGTTTCAAAGACTAAGAGCCAAAGAATTGATGCTTTCAAAATGTAGTACTGGAGAAGAGTGTTGAGAGTCCCTTGGACAACAAGGAAATCAAACCAGTCAATCCTAAAGAAAAATCAAATCTTAATATTCACTCGAAGGACTGATGCTGAAGCTGAAGCTCCAATACTTTGGCCACCTGATGCGAAGAACTGACTTATTAGAAAAGACCCTGATGCTGGGAAAGATTGAAGACAGGAGAAGGGTACAACAGAAGATGAGATGGTTAGATGGCATCACTGACTCGATGGACATGAGTTTGAACAAGCTTCAGAAGGACAGGGAAGCCTGCTGTGCTGCAGTCCCTGGGGTCTCAAAGAGTCAGACATGACAGAGCAACTGAACAGCACTCCCATTCAGCTCTGATACCAGAATGGGTAGATTTTCCCTTCTCCAGGGAATCTTCCCAACCCAGGGATTGAACCCAGGTCTCCTGCATTGCAGACGGATTCTTTAACAGTTGAGCCACAAGGGAAGCCAACAAGAGTCAATCTAGTATTTAGTCAAGCTTTTTAAAACTTTTAACCTAACACATAAAGTAGCAAGACTTTATGTTAAAACAATCTCTTGAGTTTTCTGTTCATGTACTATATACTTAACTCTAGAAAATAAAATAAGAAATATAATAGGTGTGGAAAGTACAATAAGGATAAAAATCTTTAAAAACTTAGAAATTCCTAAGTACTTTCAAAAATAGAAAAGAATGTTTACAACTTATTTACTCTGTGTTTTATGACTGGGTGAGCTGACTCTCTGGGGAAAAAACCTGATGTTGAAAAAGACAGAGGGGATGAGGAAAAGGGGGGTGGCAGAGGATGAGATGGTTGGATGGTATCACGGACAGGGAAGCCTGGCATGCTACGGTCCATGGGGTCACAAAGAGTTGGACACAACTTAGCAACTGAACAACAATAACCTTTTATTTTTTTATAGGCTTAGAACAAAAGTATTTTACTTTTCAAAGAATTATAAGGCATTTAATATTTTCAAAATCTGTTAAATTGAGGAAGCAGTTCTATCCATTTGGAACAAGAAAATTACACAATATTTATTCCACTTTAACTTCATCCTAGTACATGATGATTTATCTATGATTTGAAATCTTATGAAATGGAAACATTCCTTATAGAAACCAGTACTCTGCTAGATGTGAAAAAAGGTTGAAGGGGGAGGAAAGGCCTCTTTGAAAGCTGCTTTCGATTGGTGTTATCGCATGAAAGAATTTCCAGATGGAGGAAAAGAACACAGCTTTAAAGCTCCAATAATGTCATTCTCCATAACAGCAAATAATTTTTGTTTTCAAATTACAAAAGTATAATTAATCATGTTAGACACTAAAAAATCAAATCTGAGTTTTTGATGATTTATCCTTGTGTGCAAAAAAGGTAATTGTTGTGTATTACCCAGTTGATTAATTTGTGTTCTAATTTATTGTGTATGTCATGTGGCATGCATACAAAATTTCTTTGTGGCTTGCAGAATTCAAATAAAGTCCCTTAAATAAGAATGCTACCCTTGTTCAAAAATCATGGGTGCCATTGACAGAAACTTGCTTTAAACTTATGTTAAAAGCCAAAAGTAAATAATCTATTTCATTGTAATTTATATTAGGTCAGTTCATATCACTTAAATGTGATATATTTGACATATTTGTCCATCTGGTTGTAGATAAATGGTAACAAACTCTATCAAGTTCAGTCGTTGTATGGGTTAGGGTTAGGCCTAAAATTTTTTGCAGTTAATGTACCATAAAGGTACTGGTACCTAAAGCTTCAGTTCAGTTCAGTTCAGTCACTCAGTCATATCCAACTCTTTGCGACCCCATGAATCGCAGCACGCCAGGCCTCCCTGTCCATCACCAACTCCCAGAGTTCACTCAGACTCATGTCCATCGAGTCTGTGATGCTATCCAGCCATCTCATCCTCAGTCGTCCCCTTCTCCTCCTGCCTCCAATCGCTCCCAGCATCAGAGTCTTTTCCAATGAGTCAGCTCTTTGCATGAGGTGGCCAAAGTACTGGAGCTTCAGCTTTAGCATCATTCCTTCCAAAGAAATCCCAGGGTTGATCTCCATGATATTTCCTAAGTGTAAGAAAATGTCAGAAAAGCAAAGTACAATAGGAGTAACAATTTACTATTCAGAAATTATGTTTAAAATGTCAGATATCTTTGTTAGCTGTTTTATCATCATTTCCTCTCATAAGACTTCCAACCAAACTGTGTTGGTTGTTCTTTCTATGTGAGTGCATGATACTTGGAATTTTGCTATCATAATCTTGAATCACACAGCATTGTGTCTTTTCAATCAGATAACCAAAAACCTTGGCTGCTTTCTTTGCCCCAGTTAAGGCCTTGACTTCAGTGGCCCTTCTTGAAGATTCCTTTCACTGACTTTCTTAATTAGGATACACTGACTGTTACTAAGAGAAGCCTCATCATTTTTAAAGTACATATTGCAATTAAATATTAATTTGCTTATTGTGTATCATTCTATGCTTCAAGAGATCAGGATTTCATTTATGTGGCTCACTGCTTTATTCTCATTAGCAAGCATGGTCTCCAGAATAGTCAGGGCTCAAAATATTGTCTGTGTCTTTAATCATTATGTACTCAGTAAATGCTAATTGAATGTATCATGACTTTCAAACTTTTTTTGCATGAAATCCTTTATTTCAATAAAATCATATGTAGGACCATAATTTATATTTTAAGAAAACTAAATATATAATATGAATAGCTACTCACTCCAGTATTCTTACCTGGAGAGTCTGATAGACAGAGGAACCTGCAGGTTATAGTCCATGGGGTCACAAAGAGTTGGACATGACTGAGCAATTAAGCACGCACATATACATATTTACACATACACAGGTATGTACTGTATACATATGTTAAACCAATCAGAAGTCAGTAAAAAGAAGATAAACATCTCAAAAAATACCCAAAGAGACATTTTGCTAAGGTTTTTAAACGGTGAATAAGTACATAAACATAAAATATGCACTATCAGGGAAAAGCAGATGGAAAGTAAAATGAGGGAATGATGGGATAAAATAAAATAGGTTGGTCAAAAATAAACTGACTTACCATTTTAATAAATATTTGTGAAACAAGTTACTAGAATTGTCATACAATGCTGGTAAAAGTTAAATTATACAGCAATTTTGGACAACTATTTAGAAGTTTCTAATTAAATGTGTATGTATTTTATGACCCAATCATTTAGATTTTCTCAGTATATCCAAAATAATAAGTGCATATAAAAATAATTTTTAAAAACTTCTTTCTTGTTTTGTCACTAAGTCGTGTCTGAATCTTTTGTGACCTCCATGGACGATAGCCCTCCAGGCTCCTCTGTCCATGGGATATCCCAGCAAGAATACTGGAGTAGGTTGCCATTTCCTTCTCCAAAAAGGACTTCTAAGAGATTGTTTTTAGGAGCATTTCTCAAAATATTGAAAAAGAAAAGAACCTTAACGCCTATTAACAAGAAAATTGATTAATAAACTGTAGTATAATCACACAATGGAATACCACTCAGCAAAAAAAAAAAAAAAAATCAGATTCCTACTATACACAAAAATAGATGGATCTCAAAAACACTGTTTAGTGAAAGAATACAGACAAAAACAAAATATATAAAAAAGTATAATAATACTTACATGAAATTCAAAAATAGTCAAAACAAATCTGTTTTAGAAACCCAAATAGTGGTTAACTCTGTGGTTGGGAAGGGGTTTTACAGAGACTTGTACTGTGCATGACAGACATATGCATATTGCTAACATTCTACATCTTGGTCTGTTTGATAGTTAGCCTGAAGTACATGAATGTAGAAACTACTGATCCATATAGTCAGCATTAATGCCCTGCGAGAGTGCTCGCAGACATGAAATTAAAAGACACTTGCTCATTGGAAGAAAAGCTATGACAAACCTAGACAACATATTAAAAAACAGAGACTTTACTTTGCCGCCATAGGTCTGTGTAGCCAAAGCTATGGTTCTTCCAGCAGCCATGTATGGATGTGAGAGCTGGACCATAAAGAAGGCTGAGTGCAGAAACTGATGTTTTTGAATTGTGGTGCTTGAGAAGACTCTTGAGAGTCCCTGGGACAGCAAGGATATCAAACCAGTCAATTCTAAAGGAAATTAACCCTAAGTATACAGCAGTAGCATTTGTTGAAGGACTGACGCTGAAGCTGAAACTCCAATACTTTGGCCAGCTGATGTGAAGAGCGGACTTATTGGAAAAGACCCTGATGCTGGGAAAGATTGAGGGCAGGAGGAGAAGGGGACAACAGAGGATGAGATAGCTGGATGGCATAACTGACTCAATAGACATGAGTTTGAGCAAACTCCAGGAGATAGTGAAGGACAGGGAAGCCTTGAGTGGTTGCAGTCCATGGGGTCACAAAGTCAGAACATGACTGAGCGAATGAACAATAATAACAATGCACTTTAATATGTATGTCTTATTCCTCAAAAAAAAAAAAGAAAAAGAAAAACCTATGAAGAGTAAATTGATGAGATTTTCCTTGCTGGATATTAAGACTTATTAATAAGTGAGTTATTGGTACAAGAATTTAAAAAAACCAATGAGAACTACAGAGTACAGAAATAAATGTATTCATGAATGGCTAACCTATAAAAGAGATGATTTCTCAGATCACTGAGAAAAGTATGTAATTTTCAAGTGATCCAATTATTTCTCCATGGAAGGAAGGCACAGCAGAAGGGAAGGAGGAATGAAAAATGGATTCCTTCCTCTGATCCTTCCTACCCAAAAATAAATATCAACTTGATCATAAAGCTAAAATTAAAGAATAAAACTATAAAAGGATTTAGAATAAAATATAAAGATAATATTCTTCATAGTATCTTTAAAATAATCATTTATACAGTGTTTCCTTGTGCACTGCTAAGCACTTTCCAAGTTTATACTGACATACTTATGCAGTCTTACCATTCAAGTCTATGAACGAGACACTCCTATTACCTGCATTTTAGAAACAAGGAAGCTTTCTGCTAATGAACCATCACAAAGCTTAAAACTGAAAATAACACCAATTTCTTATTTCAAAGTTTCTATGGGTCAGGAGCCAAGGTGGGTTGTCTGCTACCAGGTTTCCAAGGCTGAAATCAAGGTGGTGGTTGACTCTCTCTTGCTGTGGAGACAAAACTCCGGAAAGACCCCCATACCAGGTTTCCTTGGTTGTAGGGAGAATTCATTTCCTTGGGTGTGTGTGACTGAGGTCCCCACTGTCTTGCTAGCAAGTAACCCAGAACTAACTGCCTTCAGGTCCTTGGCTCACAATCTTCTCTGAAGGCCCTCTGACACTTCATTCTGCATTCTCTCTACTAATGGAACCCTCCCCATAGGTGTTACCCTGTCAGAATTCATTCCATCTAACCTCAGGGACAATTCAGTCCCTTTCTAAGCTGTGCCTGATTAGGTGGGCTCCATCCAAGTAATCCCCTTTTTGATTAACCAAAAGACAATTGATTAGGAAGCTATTATATCCAAACCTTTAGGAGAAGGGGATCATAGAGAATATGCATGCTAAAGGGGCAGACATCTGGGGGCCCATTTTAGAATTCTGCTTACCACACAGGATTTAAATAACTTGCCTGAGGTTACTCAGCTAGTATAGGAGAGAGTGAGAATTCAAAGTTGGTTTGCCTGCCTTTGGGCCATGTTCTCAATCACTGCATTATTATATGCATAGTGAAGGATTTTTTTTTTAATGCAAAACACAAAACATGCAAAGTGTAATGGAAAAAAGTAACAAATTCTACCATTTCAAAAAATGTAAAGTCTGCTTGACACACACAAAAAATATTACAGTGAAAAGACAATCTATAAGGTAAAAGTCTGTCTGCAACCAATATAAATGAAAGGATTCAAGAGAGACATAAACAGAGCATGCAAGGAAAAGGGAGGAGATAAATAGATATTAAAATAAAAGACACTTGCTCCTTGCTCCTGGACCAACCCAGACAGCATTAAAAAGTAGAGATATTACTTTACCAGCAAAGGTCTGTCTTGCCAAATCTTTGGTTTTTCCAGTAGTTATATATGGATGTGAAAGTTGGACTATAAAGAAAGCTGAGCACCGAAGAATTGATGCTTTTGAACTGTGGTGTTGGAGAAGACTCTTGAGAGTCCCTTGGACTGCAAGGAGATCCAACCAGTCCATTCTAAAGGAGATCAGCCCTGGAAAGACTGTTCTTTGGAAAGACTGATGCTAAAGCTAAAACTCCAGTAGTTTGGCCACCTGATGTGAAGAACTGACTCTTTTGAAAGACCCTGATGCTGGGAATGATTGAAAGCAAGAGGAGAAGGGGACAACAGAGGATGAGATGGTTGGACAGCATCACTACCTCAATGGAGTGAGTCTGAGTAAGCTCCAGGAGTTGGTGATGGACAGGGAAGCCTGGCATGCTACATTCCATGGGGTAGCAAAGACTTGGACACAATTGAACAACTGAACTTATAGAAAATTTTTGAGAAAAACAAACATTGCAAAAACCACAGAAGTATGAACTAGCAAAAGTCACAAAACATAAATTACAATGGCAAATAAATATATTAAAAGGTGCTTAATTTTTATTCAGAAAAATGCAAAATTAAAATTCCAATAAGAGACATTGATATCCTTATCAGACTTGGAAAAAACAAAACAAAACCCTAGATTGCAAAAGTTTGTGGGAACACACATTCACTGACAGTGGGGCTGTGGATGGCAAAGATTCTCATGATTTCCCAGCAAGCATGACAACTTCTTTAGATACTAGATTCTATCAAGCTAAGGGCATTCCCTTCAATCTCTCTTGCTTTTGCTAAATTTTACAGATGCTTTCTTTCTAAGATGCTTATGTTTCTTATTTGCCATGGTGGTG